>NW_027526203.1:400625880-400715880 GCF_048455015.1 Haemaphysalis longicornis
CGGGCGTGTTCCCATGTCGAGCCACCTCGCTAGGTGAATATAAACACAGTCGACGCGGAGCGCCTGGCAGGAACGAGCGGTCAAGGACACGCGACGTCAGTGATTTATTTTATTTATTTATTTAAGAACATACTGCAGGGCATGGAGGCCCAAGCAGGTGGGGCATAATGTGGTAAAAATATCAACCATACAATAATACAAACGGTAAACAGCAAAAAGCAGAAGCAAGAAAAGAAGTACGAAACAGTGTACGCTAGGCACAACTAAACATCAGCTTCTAATGAACCAAGAGAGTTTAGACAATTTTCGGGTGTGTCGTTCCAATCTTTAATTGTGCGGGGAAAAAAAGAAAATTTAAACAGATTGGTAGAAGCGAACATTGGGGTTAAGGACAGAGAATGGTAATGACGAGTACGGCGAGTAGCAAGGGGTTTCAAGAAGGAACTCCAGTCCAAAGCAAGTTTGCGGTGATAAAGTAAACACAATAATTTAAGGCGGAGAAACTGTCTTCTGGACTGCGAGGTTGGAATTCCGTTGATACGCATGAGCTCGGAAACCGAATCTGTGTGATGAAATCTGTGCGATGAAAGATTCACGCGAACTGGGATCTCCTGAGCCACTTTCGCGGGCCTTTTGCACAGGTGCTATTTCAGCAACCGCTCCTGAATCGCCTGCATCGGCAAACTTTGCTGGCATTGCTATAAAGTTGGCTTTGCCTCAAGGCGTTTGTGCGCGCGACGACGAAGTCTCTATGATTGGCAACCACACACCACCACAGCTGCGGCTGGCCTCAAAAACCAGTAGTGCTACCTGCCGCGTGGGACATAAAATAGTGTCAGTGATAGCTGTTAATGATGTAATTGCAATTAATGGCGCAAAACGAGTGCACTTGCAAAGCGATTTTTCTCCTATAGGTGTAAGGACGGCTATAGGATCCCTGAAGAAGAAGAAGAAGAAGGCTTTTTTCTTTTGAAAAAGTGCGATGGATGAAAGGCCAGCGACATCTAGGGAAATCGCCACAAGAGTCATCATGATCGCGAAGATGGGCGCTCACACCTAAGGGACAACCATACGAAGCGTAAACGCCCGTCGTAACTATTCTTCACAGTAGCGACGGGCGTTTACGTTTCTCGTCGTTGTCTTCTACGTGTGGCTGCCCATCTCCGCGGTCATTATGATCGCGCGGATGATGATCACGATGATCATGATGATCACGCTGACACTGGCTCACTTAGTGCCCTTCGTGGGTGAGGGTTCCGATGCTAACCTTTAACAGCCGACGAGACGTTATAGTCAGAAACAACGACAACAGCGACGTCGTACCGCAATCGATTACACTTTCGAGAATTGCGTCACGTCCACTGCCGGTACGGTCGTCACTCGTAACGTCAGTGCAGTGCCGTGAAGTGAATCAGCAGAGCGTGCAGAACATTGGGGATCCCACGGGTGCAGAGAGACTGAAACGAGCTGAAACTGAAGTTGTTCTCAGTACGTATCAAACTACCTAATCAAACACCACGAAACCATCTTAGCATTTCATGTCTCCGTCGCGAGAGTGTTTGCAATTTACTTTTAAATTGACGCGCTCACAAGCGAAGCATAAGAGCACGCCCGACTCTACTTGAACTGTTTATTAATATTTATTTAAACTTTTAAACTGTTTATTAAACTGTTTATTAACTATTTAAACTGTTTATTAACTATTAATTAATATTTATTAATAATAATATTAATTATTAATACTCGGTAACATTCTTTGCCGAGTACCCCACAGCCAGGACCATGTGACGCCCTGCATTTCCAAAAAAACGCGGACATCGCGGAAGTTCCACCTGTAATCATTGTAATAGGGTAAATTGAGATAATTGGCCCAACGAAATTTTGAAAAAACTAAAAAGCAACAAAATATAAAAAAATTACGGGAAATGGCAAACCGTATAACGCATATACGGATCTGCATTATTGTATATGCGTATATACGCATATACAATAATGCAGATTTCGCGAAAGTTCCACCTGTAATCGCTATAATAGCGCAAATGGAGATGATTGGTCGGACAGGATTTATAAAAATAAAAAAAAACTTGGCTGTAAAGAACTCACATTCAATTCTCTGAATTCTCTTAATTTCTGCTGAATTAAGTTGAAAGAATTTGCTCCGGGACTACGCAGCAGAGTAACCTTCTCGGGGGAACTAGGTACAAACAGAAATCTCTGGCTACGAAGCAGCGCCTCTATTACCGTCCTTAGTGCTGGCAGCGAGAAGATTAGTTTGGAAACCTAGGCGGAAACACGAAGTTGTGCTATACACCACACAAACTTTATGTAGATAGAACAACAGCATCCTTCTTTGCCTACATATCTGATTTGCACTTTTTTGGAATGGTATGTTCCTTAGCCCGGTCAGATTTCGTAACGATACCTGTGCATGCGCCACAAACACGATACTGCACTCACAGACTGTCTCCCACATGTCTTCAAATATGACTTAAAAACCAGCTGGGACACTAACAAGTGTGGGGCATTATTTAAGAATGTCAAGAAGCGTTTGACCCAATCGAACTACTGACCATTGGTGGAAGTGCCGCAAAATCAGAGCGGTAAGGAGACTGGCGTATAGGGCTCTTAAGGGCACAGGGTAAGGCGAAATTATGAAAAAATGGCTTTTTGTTTTTCTTCGCAATTAGGGAAGTTTGGTTGCTTGTGCACATTTTCCATATTCACACTTGCCTTAAAAAGTCATATTTCTCGCTAAAAAACAGTTTTCCCGTAAGCAAGTAGTAAGTGCCCACCTCCTCTTTAAGAGTGTTCTCAGTGTTTATTGTAATTTTTTTCATCAAAAAACTTCCAGTTCCAGATCAAAACGCTTTTCTGGAACCAGCTGTATTAAGAAATTGCTTAGAAACCATTGCGTAGCTGATTTTCCAGCGAGGCCAATCCAAAGACCCTGTTGCACGTTTTTTCCACATTTGTCCTTCGAAGCCGCGCACGAAAAAACATCGTTCACCAGCTTTAAACAAATACCAATTTTAAGGCGTTTGCGTTACGAGGCTCGTGGTACCGTCTGATAAAATAAACGGAGGATATGGCTTATAGATTTATCCCGGAAAAACCCGAATTTGGGCATGGTTTTGCAAAAAAAAACCTGTTTTCTCCCCGATTATCTGTTTGGAAACTAGTACTCGATTTTTACCCCCCGATTCCATAAAATTATAAAACTTGAAAACGAACAACCCTGAATATAGGCCATGTTATATCAAAATATTGCTGCGAAGCATGCCATCTGTTTTGTTTACTTGTGTGTTTTGTTTTCAGCGTCTGGCTGCGCCCGGCTGTGTCTATCTGTGTTCGAAGCGAAGGGCGTGTTCCCTTCCCTTCCTTGTGTATGCCGTGCAGGCTGCCTTATATGATAGGATAAGTGTATCGCCCTATCGTGTCACTGGGGCAGAATATTCTCCTTTACGAGTGTTCTGGCCCTAATTCGCCTGCTACAGAAAGAACTACCAGAAAGGTAAATGCTCGCAGGGCAAACGCCGTGGCATTCGATACGCCGACACTCGCCTGCGCACGTCACTGTGTAGACTTCTCTTCCGCTACTTGTGTATTCTTGGAGTTATTAGCAGAGCACAAGCTCTCTCCAATAAACTTTGTTCATTGGAGCAACCTTCATCGACCTTGGCTACGTGCAATATAACAATCTTAAGATCTCACTGGTGTAAGCCTGCTCCGTGTAAGCTGACCAAGCTAACAACTGTTCACTTCACTTCACTTCACTTTCACTTCAAAAACACAGGCACTGGATGAAATACATTTTTAAAGACGATAGCCTTTCTTGGGCTACTGAAACCCGAAAATTTTGGTCTCTTTTTCTGTCTGTCTGACTGTCTGTCTGTCTGTCTGACTGTCTGTCTGTTTGTCCTGCGATTCAGCCCCCAGGCTAAAACTTAACAAAATTCTTGAACGAGAAGACTATATAGGCAAAACGTTTCTAAACCACTAAATCTGGAAACACACCTCACACTTGTCAACATTGTTCAGAAAAAAAGAAAACATTAGGCATATTTGAGGCAAAAGATCGATACATAACTGGTATTTTCAAGGTCTTTTTGATTAAAGATATATGGCTGCTTGATATTCGCGATCGTAAATTTAAAAAAAAAACGCGCGTTGAAAACAATGTTTTGACCCAGAAATACAAAAACAGCTCGCGAGCGTGCCTAGACCGCGTGGAGGCATTCCAAGAAGTTAAGTAGTAACGGAAGGTTCCAGTAGATGGCGCACGAGCAGTGGAACGCGGGAAATTTGATTTGACTTGAGCAAACCTCCACCGTGTTTGCCGTGGGAGAAGTGAGACGGGAGAGGAAGAGCGTGAGGAGAGGGTGGGGGAGAGGTGAGAGGCACTTGCGTGGCAGTGACGGCAGGAGGTCTTTCGACGACATTTGCAGCAAAGTGAGCAGATATGCGGCCACTTTTATGCGCAATTTCAGCCTTATGTCAAAATATGCTGGCCCTGCGACCTTATCGGTGTAAGGTTGGTTTTACAGGCTGTCTTTCCAACATTGCGTTTCTCCGCACGGACGCAATAAAATCCCGCATCCTATAAATAGACAGCTTCGCTGTAAAAACCACTGTAAACATCGAAGTAGCGTGTGACATCGTTTAGTGCGCTTATAGCGGCTGCGCGGGAGCGACTTCTCCCGGCCGCATCCAGTGCGAGGCCGGACTGTGACGCCCGACGATCGAGAGATGCGCTAAACCAGTTAATTTGAGGTGGTTGCTTAAAGGAGCCATGAAGACAAAATACCAGTTGGGTTTATTAAAAAGACTGCTTAGTCACGATAACAATGATACCAATATCATCGCAATCTTCGAACAAATAATAACGAAGATATTAAAGAAAACGTGTGAAGCAGTCGCGACCCCCTAGCCAATTTCCCTCAACTTTTCTATGACGTCGTGGAACCTTGTCTGCGCGATTGGCGGCCGCCTAACTGACCTGTCGCGACGACACATGACTGGACGTCTGTAATGGGGCCTGTAGTTCCATTTGACCGCATCACTGGAATGCTAACGTGCAGTTAACGCACTGAAAATTATGTTTTATTGTTGGCCCGTATGACGTCATTCTTGCTCATAACACGTCACCATGGCGCAAAATTTGAAAGTTTTTAAATACTTCTTGCTTTTTTTTCGTTAGAAAAACATCTTTTGTGGCTGTAATGGAGCTGAGTGAGATACTGAATCCTAGTTCTTTCAAATTACACGAAGTTGTATTTTCTCTTCATGGCTCCTTTAAGAGGTATTCCGAAAAATATTTTAAAAAATTGGCCGCGTATCTGCTCCTTTCGTTGCAAATATCGTCAAAAGACGATAGTCTTTGTAGTCATTTGCCAAGGAAATCCCCCCTTTTGCTTTCCCGCTCATCCTCATGCTGTTCCTGTACCGTCGGGCTCATCCCAAGGTAAACACACCAAGGGTTTGCTCAAGGCGATTTGAATTTACCGCGCTCCACTGCTACAGGCCGGGTTCCTCGATGCCAGCGCTGCAGTACGGCTGTGACGCGCGTGAATCGAGGCGGCCGACTTCAAGGTTTATAGAACCGCGTGGCCGTGCTCCACGTGCGTTTCAAGCAGAACGTGGAACCTAGCTAGTGGAACAACCGATTTAGCCCTGGGCAATCCCCCCTTGTGGGTGCGTTCCAAAATCTTTGAGGACATCATCATCATCATCTTTCGTTGCTGTTGTCGCGTGATTTTTCATATGCCGCCTGGAAGTGGCGCGGGCAACAGCAGGCGGCGGTTTTCTGCAGTAGAAACATCCATGAATTTTTTTAATAAAGGAACACTAAATATTTCTTGTGTACTAATTTCCTGTCTTATATTTGCGTAATGCCTTGTTCTTGTTCAACAAAGTTGACCAGTATGAACATATAAACTGGGCTTAGACGTTTACCTTTGGCTGTGAGAATATAAGGCTATTGCGCAATATCTACTTTGCTTTGGCCGGGAGGCTGAATCGAGTCACAGACAGGCATACAGACAGACCAAAATTTCTGGGTTTAAGTAGCCCAAGAAAGCCTATCGTCTTTATTGACAAATATGCAAACGGGGTTTTCCTGAAGAGCAGGTTCGCCCCATCCGCCACTGTCGCAGTGACAGTGAGAAGAGTGCACATGGGGTACTAGTACTCGAAAGCGGCGTTAATCTTGGCTCGCCCTCTTTGACGACTTGTGTATCCCCGATTGGGAGGCACGTTTGCTGGTTGCGCGCCTCCAGCAGGAGCTTCGGACTTTAACGAGCTGCGCGTAATGAGAAATGAGCCAGCAGTGGCGCATCTGACGCGCGGAGATTCCTCTGGCGTTTATTAGATTTAAAAGGCGCCCGGGAATAGTGCCCGACGTGGCTGGGACCCTGAGAAATGGATGGTGCGGGCAGCCCTTGCCCCTATCGACCAACGCTGGGTGCCAATTGAGCCCGCGCCGGGACCCCGAGGGGGCCGTATGGGTGGCGCGCGGCCGGGGCCCGCAGGGGTCGTTACTTCGGTCCGCCTAACGGGGCCCCCGGGGCCGGCAGCAGCGCCGGCCGCGGGGGTCATTTCCGAGCGGGCCGCTTAAAAATGCCACGCTAGGGAAATTCGCGCGGCCATATCCGAGCACGCAAGGACACGCGCGGCCACGGGCGCTGGCCGCTGCTCGCGCGTCCCCATGGGGCCCAAAGGGCGCGCTTCTTCGCGCCGCGACCCCCGCGCCGCCGCCGCCGCCGCCGCCGCCGCCGACCAGCGGTGCGCGCCGCCAGAAATGACTCCCAGAGACCGATCGGCGCACATCTGCAGGCCAAGGAGCGCTCCGGATTGTTCTCTCCCGCATACCTTACACTGCGCGGCCGACCCACGGGAAATTGGAGATACTGATAGGTTCGGCCCAGGGCTCATCGCCGCCAGCATCGCGCGCGATGGCGGCCGCGCTGGTCTGCGGGTTTCTCGGCACGCAAGCTGCAGGCCCCTTCGGTGCAGTGCAGGCGAGCAGTGGCGGCTCGGGTCACGGCACCTTCCCGAGAAGCCCACTGGCATTCACCTACCACGTCTTCTCGCAGGCGTTGCTCCTTTGATCTACAGGTCAATCGCGCCTAAAGCCCCTCAATGCGCGGTGGCCGGCAAATGTCATAGCAGGAGCTAGGGCACACTTGCCACCACCCCTGGGGGAATCATCATCATCAACATGAAAACAGTTCATTGCATTGTTTCGAGAGCATTATACTCATTGTCAGCACGTGCTGCCAGGTACAATATTATCTGTTTATATCGGCCGCTAGCCCACGATGATGTTCCCTATGGCGCGCAAAATATTTATGAAATAATCTCTACACAAGAGTACTGTCTCTTACAAAACAATTAATTACCGACGCAATCAGGGATAGAAGCTACGGGTTCGGGTTCTCACTGGAAACAGCACTTTTCCCTCCTTTTTTTGCCTTCGTTGAGTCACCTCACAATATAGGTCGGTAACAGGGTGTGACAAGCGAGATAAAAGAGAAGGCCAATGCCGTACGCCGAACAGAGCACATCAGTGTTTCGAAACGAGTGACTAATATGCGAATACTTATATGGAGAACTAGCTTGTTCTAGAGCATAGCTATCACAGGGCTATGATTGCTTAGTCCTTTTAAAGATAAGCTTGTAGCTAAGGTGCGTAACACCAACACTGAACCCATATCGTGCTTCAAATAACATTACCGTATTTGCTAAGTGATCTCATTGCGCGCGTTAATTGAAGGCAGTCGTGTTAAGGCAGGTGGGAAATATTTTAGCTTGACCCGTCTATCTACTCTCTTAGTGCGTTTTCTGAGAAGCCCCGCCACAATACCACCAAAAACAAAGGGCATAAGATAAAACGAGTATGTCGAGAGCTGGTCAGCTCTGGCGAAGAGGAAGATGTATGAATATATGATTGTTTTGTTGCATTAATTCAAGGATGCGTTTAAGAATCACGTCAAATGTTTTATATAAATAAATAAATAAATAAATAAATAAATAAATAAATAAATAAATAAATAAATAAATAAATAAATAAATAAATAAATAAATAAATAAATAAATAAATAAATAAATCCAAATACTTTTTTTTTTCAACGCGCGTCTTTTTACAACTCGCTACAAGTCGGCAGCCGTCACTGTGGCTAAAGCGCCTGAGAAAAATGCATATGTTTGTCGACTCAAGGTCAGAACGATGTCAAAAGGAAAGGCAGTCTCCGAAAGGCCTTTCGCCCAATATGATGACTTCATCGTTCCTGCAATGCGTCTAGGTTAGGGTTCTTTTCCTACCCAGGTTCATATCTGTACAGTATGTCTTTGCAAGCGGAATAAGCGAGGCGCTCCAGAGTGGTATAGCAAGGGAGCCCGATGAATTGGGTAAGAGAGCTGGCCGATCGCGATTCTCACCACCCGTCCATTTCTCCGTCCAATCGGTAGTCCTTGAATTTTTATCGCCCAGAGTGATACCTATAGGCTGCAGCAAGAGCTTAGTTGTTCCGCTCAAACATTTACTTCACATGTATCAGGATTGGGTGGCCACAGGAGCTCGCCCATCTACAGGCCACACAGCGTCATCAAATTACCCTCTACAGTTCGTTCCATCACCCTCTGTTGGCCAGGCGTGGCGAAACTGGAAATCTGTTGTTTCGCTATGAGCGGCTGCACTTTGCAATGCTAAAAGCGTTCTTGCGAGCCAGGGGTGGCCTATTTTAAGGGCGGTATATGGAGCCTCCAGCCCCGTCCGAAATGTTGCCTACGTCAAATGAGACCGATGAATGTAAGTGGCCAGACGTTTAAGGAGAGACCCTGGGCATGCAAAAGATGTCTCTTCCGTTGTGTGTTTTAAGGCGAAATCTTTGTTTTACGGAACGCGTGAGGTGCAGAAAAACGTGCAGAGAGTCTGTGGTACGCAAAATCGGAGGGTTATCCGGGTAAGCGTGGGCCAGGAAAAGGAAACAGCCGCGCCGGAGAAGGGTTCTGCGAGCATGGCAGAGCGCGCGCCGGGAAGGGGAAAGAGCGGAGAGTTCCGAGAAAGGGCGACAGACCGTAGAGCGTTCGGTGCGCGTTTGGCACACGTCGGGTGACGACGCACCTGGCCCTAGCCGCGGCCGAGGAAGCGGTAGAAAAGTATAAGCCGCGGCGGAAGAGAATAGAGCAACTCTAAATGCCGCTCGTCGTAACCCGCGTCAGGAGGATGCGGCTATGGATGAAGCTACGGCAGCGGACCGACGAGAGCAACATGATAGCCCAACAGCAGGTCGAGGTCGAGGTGCAACAAGGTCGGGAACTGGGCTAGTTGGTGCACATGCATTATGATGGAACAGCGCGAACTTCACGGAACAGGCTCGTGTTGTGTTCTTTTCCTGTCCCGTTAAGTTTGCGCTGTTCCGTCATAATGGATCAACAGAAGGCCCAACTAGGTTTTCACCTTCACACTCTTAGAAAATTCTGAGCATCCCTCGTAATTTTTTGTGAAATTCCATGCATTCCGTTTATACCGAGCGCGGATGTTCCGTACTATTGCTTACGTCGGACAGTACTAAGATTCTCTTGAAAACCCCTCGTAGGTGCATAGGATAGTCATGTATTTGTATCGAACTAGGATCACCCCGTATATTTGGCATATTTGCACAGCAGGCCGGACACTTCACTCGACACTGTATTCTAACATACGTGCTGTAGCGCTAAAGACAGCCTCAACCAGCGCATTTGGTGAATGCATTACCTTGGCAGTGTTGCTGTCGGTGAACCCCGAGGGGTTGGAGCAGTTTGCAGAAGCGTGCGGGCGTGCGTGAGTATGTGTGTGCCTATGGATACTTTTACATTCACGCCATATCGCTTTTTTTTCTCAGAACGGCTACTTTCTAGACTACCAAGTAGTCGCTCTATAGCGACTATCAGGTGTGTTCTCGTTCCGAGCTAAAACCGGCCATAATCAGTGGCCTTTTCAGCTGCATATCGCTGACGGCACTTTCTATGAAGGATATAATTAAACGCTTGGCTGTTTCTTCCTTTGATCAAAAACTGAGCCAGCAATGTCGACTCGGAATGCGGCTGTAGCCGTGTACTGGTGAAAACTTCGAGCAAGTGTTAGTTGTCATTTCTCCCAGTTTTTAAAGACGATATAGTCTTTCTTGAGCCACTTAAACCCAGAAATTTTGGTCTGTCTGTATGTCTGTTTGCCTGTCTGTCGGTCTGTCTGTCTGTTATTCGATTCAGCCACCCGGCCAAAGTGAACTAGGTCTGCCCAATAGTCTTATATACTCACAGCCAAATCTGAACGTCTAAGTCCGGTTTATATGTTCATACTTGTCAACATTGTTGAACAAGAACAATACATTACGCAAATATATAACAGAACATTAATACACAAGGAATATTTACAGTGTTCCTTTATTAAAAAATTCATAGATGCTTGATTTTTGCGAAATAAAATACTACATCCACTGCAGACAAAAAAAATGACACTGTCACCCGCTGTCGCCCGCGCCACTATATATAGCTTCTGGCGGCATTTTAAGAAATCAAGCGGCAACAGTTACGAAAGGTCCCACTAGATAGGTTCCACGTTCTGCTTGAAACACGTCGTGGACAAGGGCAAAGAGGTTCTATAAACGTTGAAGTAGGGCGCCTCGATTCACGCGTCTCCGCCGTACGGCAGCGCTGGCATCGTAGCATTCGGCGTAGAGCAGTGGAACGCGGTAAATTTAAGTTAACTCGAGCAAACCTTTAGTGTGTTTACCGACGCAAGAGGAACGACATAAGAGGTGAGCGGGAAAGCGAAGGGAGCCATTTACTTGGCAAATGTCGACAAAGACTATCGTCTTTTCTCGACATTTCCAACAAAAGGAGCAGATACGCGGCCAACTTTTTTTTTTCTCTTTTGCTTGCCACTGAGCCACCGCGGCGGGTCAGTAGAATCGCGTTAAAACCAAAATCGGTTGAACGGAACTTCCGCTTAAAGGGGCCCTGAAGACAAAAAACAACTTTGCTTAATTTGAAAGAACTAGGATTTAGAACCTCACTCAGCTTCATTCCAGCCACGAAAGACATTTGTTACCGAAAAAAAAAGCAAGAAATATTCAAGAGTCAAATTTCGCACTACAGTTATGGGCAAGAGTGAAGTCATATGGGCCAGCACTAAAAACATAATTTTCAGTGTGTTAACTACACGTTAGTGTTCACGTCATGCGATCAAGCGGAACCCGAGGCCCCACTACAATCGTCCAGTCATGTGTCTTAGCGATGGCTTAAGCCGGCAGCCGCCAGTCGTACAAGTAAGATTCTTTGACGCCATAGAAAAGTTGCCGGAAAGTGGTTACAGGGAGCCGTCACTGTTTCACATGTTTCCTTTAAAATCTCCATTACTTATTCGAAGTTTGCGATAAAATTGGTATCTATAAAATTCGGACAAAGCAGTCTTTCTAATGAACCAAAGTTTTATTTTGTCTCCATGGCCCCTTTGAGTGCAACAAACTACTCGCAGTTGGTTGGCAAGGCAATGTAAAAAAAAAAAATCTCGTTAATCGGAACTCAAATTATCCGACAACTCTTAAACGAAACAGAAAACAGCCTCAAAACCGCCACTGTATACTTGAGCCATGCAACGCGGTACATGTCACTCTAAGGTTTCCGCCTCCGCCGGTTTCCTGGTTTTTCGCTCACTCCGCTCACCGCACTCGCATCTTTTCTCTTTTACTTGCAGTCGTGGTTTGCTTGCAGCTGTGTTAAGGTAGGGTAAATTCACTGAGCCTTTGTTAGAGCCTAGACACCACCGACTGCAGTGCCGACTCTGATGTGCAGGTAGAATAGGCAGTCTACATGTTGAAAAGTTTCTTCCGACGAAAAGAAGGTTTGCAAACGTTTCTGCCCTTCCTGTCATGTGTGGGTGGCTCCATTAAACACTGTCGAAACGGCTAAAACGAGCAAATATTGCTTCGTTTTTTGGAAGGCGATAAATAAATTGTCGCTCCTACTGGATTTTACAGGCGGACTGAGTAAGCGGACTATTAAATTTTAACAGCGCAGCTGTCTAAGCTTAAGCTTGGTCCAATGGCGTTAGCAAAAAATACCAAGAGAAAAACTGCGAAACCTGTAAGGGTACTCCACCGCAGATAGGGTATTATAACAGTTAAGCCGGCTTTCGCGCCTGTTCGAATGTGAGCACAAGGGACACATGCGTATGCGCACGGCTTACTAGACCATTTTTTTAAGTCTTTGTTGGGCTACTAAACCCAAAAACAAAAAATTGGCTCAGCCTGCAGTAGTGGTGCAAAGCTGGAGAAACAGCGGAGCTAGGGGTCGACCTACCTTCTTCCCCCCTGAGATCCGCTGTCAGTGTGGGGAACCGACCGAAACGGCCGCGTAAAGCCCGGCTAAACTTGCCCTCACCTCTCAGCACTTAGCCTAGCCTAGCAAGAACACCACAACACCTCAGGAAACTTAGCAAAACCGGGAGAAGCTAGGTCGATCCCTAGCTCCACTTTTTTCCAGCTTTGCACCACTAGCGCAAGCTGCGCCAATTTCTTTTAATTACTGCAGTACTCGAGGACAGAAAAACCATCTACCGCGTATTTTGTGCGTTAAAGTTTGTGCCGACTGTGAAACGTTCTCCTCATTACCTAGAGTTCACTTCGCATATGCTGAACCTACTCTCTCAGGACGAAACTTCTGATAAACTGAACATAATTTCCAGGTACCTTGGGGCTCCGTTTAACCACAGTGTACTGTATATCCGACATTTACTTTAAACTCTGCACATACGGGTTAGGCTGTAAGCTTCCGGCCTCCAGGGAAATAGGGGTGAAATTTATGCACCCGTTAATCTTAACCCCCACCCTTCCCCCACCCAGCAATACAGACGCACGCTTTGGCCACACCTCTTTCACTATACTTCAACGTGCCTAGAAATCACTATCCGGCTATGCCACTGTTGCGTACTGTCCTCGCAACTTCCTTTAGCACAAAGATAAACTGAGGTAGTGGATGCATTCCACTCCTCCAGCTTCGCATTTCACAGTTATGTAATCGAGGAGAAGGGTCCCATGCATGGAGTGTGAGAGAGACGGGGACGAGAAATCATTAAGAGCGCAGCATGGGGCGTTTCTAGAATCCAATCATTTCCCATGAAAGCAAGCCAGTTGCACAGGCCACGCATTTTCGTGCCTAACCGTGCCTTCCTCCGACGGCACAGCCGACGAGGACCCGGACGAGCTGGAAGCGAAGGAGGAGCGCCGCTGCGAAGTCATGCCGATGGACAGCCGGTCGGACGGAGCCGACCGCTCGCCGGACGACTCGTCGTACAGCCCCGAGGACAGCCCGCTCGACGGTAAGAACGGCGCCGGCCGTGTACGGGCACGACCCCTATACTGCTCACTCAAGTGCCATCGTTGTTCCCGGTGTCAAACAAAACAGACCCCAAAATGCGACCTTGGTGTAAAGTTTGAGCGCGAACTGAGCGGCAGTTCGCTCAGGAAAAAAGTTCAAAGGGTTGCAATTATCGTCGTACCACCCTGCATAGCAGCAAGCAGCAACTACCGGGTATGAGTTAGAGCTTAGGCCTAACGTTTCGCTTTTAAGTCTAGCGTCATCCAACGCACTTTAGTGGTATGTGCTACTGTGGGGGTATGCAACACTTCGCTAGGACAACAGCTGTCGGGTATGCACCAAAACTTAGGCGTTGAGCTCTTACGTCGGCAACCACCACCCCCGCTTGATGAGTACTTTTTCTAATGAGCGCCAGTTTACGTCGTCAGACCTCACAGCAAGACGTTAGGCCTAACGTCCCATGTTTATAAATAATGTTAGGGGGAATCAACTTTCAGCCAGCCAAACCACATGCCAAGCAACGTCACGTTCATTGTACGGCGAGCTGCGGGTACCGATTGACGGCGGTTAGACCTCAAAACATAACGTTAGGCCTAACGTTGGGCCTTCGCATAACCGCGTCACCCCCTGCCTCATGTGGGCGCCAACCTCTGCGCCAGGGACTCATAAAGGAAAACATACGGGTGGCCTTACCAAGCCACGAAATAGGCTTATAATACTATCGCACAAAAGCAAAAACGCCCGTGTGTAGGAGATTTCGGCGCACGTTAAAGATCCCCAGGCGGTCAAAATTTATCCGGAACCCTCCACTACGGCGCGCCTCATCGCCGCGTTGCGTCGGTGCGTTAAACCCTACAATAAATTATAAAGACGGCGACAAAGTTAAGGGACCAACGCACACACGATGCACACATATTGCGCCTCTTGTGTGTTGTTTTTACGATGCAGTTGCACAAGGTAACATACCAAGTTGTCTAATCATGGACTTTATTTGGCTCTTCTCATAATCCTGTCCTGCATATCTGTCCTGTGTCCCGCCTCGCTTGATTACATAACTGTTTCGTATCTAAAAATTCAAATGCGGGGTTCGGCATACAAAGCAACATCTGGGCTTCGAGACACCCAAATGTGGAGGACTCCGGATAATTTTGGCCTCGTCGTGTTTTTAAATGCGCCCAAAACGCCGTGCACACGGGCCTTCAAACAATTGGGGCGGGCCCACTTTGTGAAGGTTGAATCCAGCGAAGCTCTCGTTTTGCCCACAGATGAGCCCCCATTCCATGCATGTGAACGCTGGACAACAAGCCAAACAAGTGCGCGAAACAAAGCACGATTTATATACCGCGTTGAGGTCCTAAGGAGTGAATAAGACAAAACACGTTTCTTTGTCATTTGCGATCGAGCATACTTAGTTAATTACCTTGACTATACTAGACTAAACTAAACTAGACTAAACTTTGACTAGAGAGGGGAATAAAGTTTTATCCTAAAAACATGGGGCGGTCTGTTTTCCTAGAATCTCATGCATGGACAGCAGCCGGGAATACCACGACGTATAACACTTCTCTCTGAGCTACCTAATTATTACAAGTGAACAAAACTTGGAGATGTAATAGTGTCGCCTTAGCAGCCAATTTTCATGTAATTTTTGCTGGAAAAGCTTTGATACAGAAAAAGTTAGAGCCGTTTTCTGTAACCATACTCGTCCCGTAAATGTTCTTTTATTGACAGCAGACATTAATTCTCTAACGTTTACAACTTCACTGGGAACTAACTAATTGCGACAAGGGGATGAAACTCGGTGGAATGGTAAAGTCGTCTTAGCCACCAATCTCCATAGAATTTTGGGGGGGATAGTTTCCATAAAACAAGCGTTATAATCGTTTTCTGCAGAGCATTGGTGATAAAGTTGGCTTTGCTGCAAGACCTCTTTTGGGAACCGTCCGGTGACCTAAAAAACTATCGGGGTACCTAAGCAATTGTTAGCTCGTGTGAATGCGGAACCTCATCTGTCGCTGAGTGTGTCATTGAGTTTTGTCGCTTGGGGCGAAATGACTCGATTTGTGCTGGACATGGGCGGGAGGAGGGAGAGGGAGGGGGGGAAGGGAGCGCGTTGCCAATCTGCAGCCACTGCAGTGCGTCGTACTCGCTCACTCTGCCTATCGCGTTGTCGGGGGCTTGGTGGTTGAACATTGTGTCACTGTGGGCGGTCGCATATTCCCACTGCGTTGCGAAGGCCTCGTACTTCGTCGACATTGCAGTGGCCCCCCCGCTCATGCTTTGCTGTCTCACCCGATGATGTAGACGCGCGTTTGAAGTAAAGATGGTGCAGTTGAAAGATATCTCAGCACCTTTCAATACCAAGATGGAGATGATAGTACGACTATATGTGTCAGCATCCATGCGATTACAAAATGCCCATTTTTCCGGAACATTGATTGCTGTGCACTCCTTACTGTGTATTTATCGAAGTACGGCTGGCAGCCGCAATGGCCTCCATGCATGAGTAGATGACTTCCGAACTTGCCTTTCAATAGCTATGTATGCTCACTCTAATGTTAAATGATCGTTGATGCAGTACCAAGATTGAGTAGCTAAAAACATTCCGGCAACAAAAACAGAAATAGCACACGTACTTCGCTTCCGGAATAACCTCATACTCGAGAGAGAGAGAGAGAGAGAGAGAGAGAGAGAGAGAGAGAGAGAGAGAGAGAGAGAGATGGTTTTTAATGAAACTGACGCCTTACTTGCTATGCCAGATGATCAAAAATTGATGATAATGAAAACTAAGATGACGACGATGATGATCATCCTAGCATCGTTGGTTAGAGGTTTCATAGGCACTGGTCCAGTCCTGTATTTCTGAGGAAAGCCACCAGATATTTGGTCGCACGGCCAGGCCGTTTAGAACACGACCAGAGGACAAACACATCGCTCAAGTGCAGTCTTAGGGAGAAAGGCATTCCTAAGGATACATTCCGGGCGCTGAAAACCACGCACATTCACAGATCAGGTGGTTTACATCATCGCGCACGTTAGAAGGTGAGAAGAGTGTCCCCACTCTGCTCAGTAGCCTGTTGAAGCTTGAAGAAGTGCCTAGGCTACATCCAACCCCATCCGGTGTAAAAGCGCTTCGTCATGCTTGGTGAGTCCTTGCGGTACCTTTAAATTACAGTGGGGATCTGTGCATTGAAGGGGCGCGTACTCATGCGGCGCCACGGTCCACGAAGATCATTGTGTGCTCCAGGCAGCTCTTGATGATGCGTAATGGTTCCATTCCCCATACTCATATAGCTACACCCGAACGGGTGAGATATCAAACTTGTGCTCAAAACAAATTAAAGGTGTGTGTTTGTGCTTAGTGGCGCAAGCGCAGCAAAGGCCAAACAGAGTCATTCTGGTGATCGTAGGTCAAACTTAATGAAAGACTAATTTGGTTGATTGGGGGGTTTAACGAGCCGACGCAACGCAGGCGATGAGGCGCGCCGTAGTGGAGGCCTCCGGATTAATTTTGACCACGTGGGGATCTTTAACGTGCGCCGAAATCTCGTAAACACAGGCGTTTTTGCTTTTCGCCTCCATCAGAAAGGGGCCGCCGCGGCCGGGAGTCGAACCCGCGACCTCGTGCTCAGCAGCGAAACGCCTTAGCCAATGAGCCACCGCGGCGGGTAATGAAAGACTAATTTAGTGGCTTAACAGAGTGTAATGCATGTAGTGCAAATAAAGTGATTCTTGGTTGTATAAAGTCCATAATTAAAAGTAAAGCCAGTAATGGCAGATGATATGAAGATAATAAAAATTGCGAAATGTATGGATGATAATAAACTGTCTTTTTGAAAAAAGCCAATATGAGATAAAAGTCGTAAATTCCTTTATGTGCAAACATGGGATCGGTCGAAAGAAATGGTATATATAACTTTGCCACAATCGAAAAACTGCCTCGTCAGAATAACACTCATGCCAGTTTTAACGCGAACTTTAGTCAAACTAGTGGCGTACTAGGAAAACAGAATTAAGGGTTGCGATTCACCAGGTACTTTTCCGTACTTTCCTTGTGGCGCAATATGTCTAATTTGCGCGAATGGCTGATGCCGAGCACTTTAGTATTTCGGCGTAAGTCACGAGGCAGCTTCGGCCGCCCCCACACCCCAAGCTCACCAGGGCTGAAGCAGTGCTGTATAGACAATTACAGACAAACTCTGTGATAACTCCGGTGCTGGCGCAATATGTGTGTCCAGAAGTGTACGAAAGTGTGCTGTGCAGTGTGTGCGCGAAAACGAAGGCGACCTTGGCCCACCTACTGTGGGACTGTGAACTAAATCCAGTGGAGGCAACCGCCTCAACGCATTGGCCGGACGATATCACAAGTGCTATGGACTCGTCTGACCACTATGTTCAACTCCGGGCAGTCCAGCGGCTCGAGGCTGCTCTTGCAGGGCAGAAGCGTAGGGAGGCGCCGACGGGAGGTCTGAGGGATCACACCCGACGACCCTCCGCGCGTCGACCTCGTAGACGCCCGCAAGGCGTTGTCTCAGGGACGACTTAGGAAACGTCAAGGAGGGGGCAGGCCCTGAGTGGCTCCCGCCCACCTCCCCCCGCAGGACAATTCAATAAAGTCTTTCTCTCTCTCTCTCTGATGCCGAGCAAATTAACCGATTACCTAAATAGCTTTGTGTGATTGCAGCTGGAGCTCATATTATTTGAGAATATAGAACAACGTTGTGTTGTGACGATAAGGCTTGAAGAAACAGCTGCAATGAAATCATTTCACTTAAATCTGGATTTAACGAACCTCTATGTAACGAGTTCCTGGATTTAACGAATTTTTTCAATTCCCCATTTCCAGCCCCAGTGAAACCCATGTGTTTGCGACCTCTATGTAACGAAGCCGCTGCGACGGCTAACCTTGACGCACCGAATTCGCTACGCTGATGAGCCATTGTTTTTTGCACTTTTTCTGAAAAAGGGGTAGGAGAATTTCATCAATTTAGCGACTTCGCCCGCACCGCAAACTACCGTGCATTTCCAGTGTGAGTGCAGTGCCGGTTAGGTGCATATAGGTCTCCCTGTCGCCGCGTTGTCGCGCGTTTGCGGCACCATCTGTGAAGTCAGTTCGTCGATAATGAGTTCTGCTTCCAGAAAACGAAACGATTTGTTTTTTCAAGACAAGCTCGCAATTTTAAATGCCGTCTTCACCGGCGAGAAAGAAAAACGTCGCTGCCCGGTTCAGTATGCCAGCAAGCACCCCCTCAACAATTTTGAGTGCGGCAAAGACCATCATGTTCGCGAAAAGGCGCCCTTTCAGGATGCTCTTCAAACGCGTTAAGGCACTGAAAGGCGTCAAAGGGCAAAAGTGACACTTAAGTTACGTTTGTCAATAGGCGGGTAAATGACCTTGCTTTTTTAGAGTGCCGTGTGGTGACTAATCTTGTGGGAAAGCAGCAGGCGTAAATCACGCAGTTTGAAATAAGTTCACCATCACTGTTGTCTAGCATTTTGGTTTCGTTTCTGCTTCATTACCACGCGCCTTAACTCGATGCCTGTTTGTTATGTCCAGGTTTAACTGCACAAATCAACATCAATCAGAGGCGCTAGCCACGAGCTGCTTTACCAGCAATGGTGCTCCGCCATCTCTTGACTGGTTCGCAACGGCGTGATACCTTCTTAAAAAAATTACCAACAAATTGTGCCTTTCATTTTTCTCGCAAGACACTGAGAGTTCAGGCGAGATAAGTTCACCCAATTTTAGCCACTTACATTGCCTCAAATAAGAACAAAGCCCATCGATACGCCGTTGCACGCCGTGCACTATAAGTCCCCGTAGGGCGTCTTCGCCACAATGCTTCATAATGGCCGACTGAAGTGGCCTATGGTGCAAATTCGGCGAGTGACGACGCCCAACATATGATTTGACTAAAAACAGTGCATACGCGCAGGGACAACACGCAAGGCGTGCAAGACTGTATTGCATTGCGCAATGTCCCAATGCACATGCCCTTTTTCACTAATATCTAATGTTCGGCCTCGTCATTCTCCAAATTTGCACACTAGGCCGCTCCTGATCGGTCATTCGGGAGCACTGTGGTGAAGATGCCCCAACGGGAACTTCCTAGAGAGTATGGGGGCTGCACACTGAAACGTCTTGCATGTTATCGTGCTTTGACCTGGAATTCCTAACTCGCCATTTCTTCGAGGCGGAGCAGCAAGCGGGTAACTTGAAATCCATTTCTTTGAACACTATTGCCTTAGTGATAGCAGCAGCGCTTCTCGTCGAAGTTGTAACGTGGTATGATCTGCCTATCCATTAGACTAAAACAACTGTGTCGTCTTGTTATCGAAGGGCGTATCAATCATTTCTTGGCGGAAGGGAAGGGGGAAGAATCACTGGCTCTGCCGTTATAGTGCGCAGCACTTAAGTGCCCACTCCTGTGGTTTCACGGCGCCGTCGTGCCTCGTTGTAACCGAGTGAACGAAGGGGACACGGAAGACAAACGAGATAGAACGAGCAGGAAAGCAGGGGAGGAAAGTATGGCGAAAGTGTGAGGGGGGGGGACGTTATGCTGAGACGGCGTGAGACTTTCTCTCCGGCGGTGACGGGCTACGAAATAACCGAGAGAGTGAGGAGGCCACCGAAGAGAGAGCCAGCAGGAAAGCGGGGGATGAAAGTATGGCGACAGGCTCAGGACATGGTCCCTGCGGCGATGCGTTACGAGACAACGCCAGAGTATATCACGCACCTTCATGCGTTCGCTAATGCGGTGATCACTTTGTGAGACGCGGAACGTACGCGCCGTCTCCCAGAAGGTTGTATGCTTTGCCCTGCAAACAAAATTTCGCATTAGGGAGAACCTGAATCGTCAGCCTTTTTTTTCTTATTCTATTTCGATTTATTTGTCTTTTCATACAGAAAAAGGTCCGAAAGTTTTAACTGTCAGGGGGCCTCCTGGTAGTAAATAACACATATAAAGAAGTCATTATGTGTTCATTAAGATTAAAAGTTCATTAGCCGACTCAGTAACATAATGCGGATGCTACTACTAGAGCTTCACGCCGTATGTATGCCGACGGGATTTTCAAGGAACTTTCGAATTTTTGGCGGGATTCTTCTGCTATTCAGATTCGCCCAGCCTGCTTTTATAGGCCTCGCTTGAGAGCGTTTGGATACCACGGCTGGTAGGGAGCCTATGAAAAGGCCGAAAGCTAGCCCTTCCGTCTTCCCTGCCTTCCACGCAGGCCGCCAGTCATGACCGCTTGCTTGTTAAAAACTGCACAGACGCAGCGACACGTTTCGAGAACGCGGGAACCCGCAGGCGCCGTCTTCGACAAACGAGTCCTGCTCGTCCGTCTGCGCTTCAATTCCGCTGTCGACAGGATGCCCATTTATTTGATTGTCGCGGCTTCGGGTCTGGAATAGGAGAGTTCGGGCGCCGATGCGCCTCCGTTGCGGGATGGACGAGGCCGCGGAGCGCAATGACGGATGGCCACTGGAGGGGTGCGCGTATCTGGCCGCCCCGTCTCTGGTGAATTGGCCCGCACCGTTTTGCCGGAACTAGCTCATCTGTCTCGGTTGGCGAGAGCGCGCTGTGGGCGCGCAGCCGCTTCTGGACGTCTCGCCACCGACCCCGAAGCTGGAAGATACAGCTGCATCTCGGGCTTGGCAGTCGAAGCCCCGCGGATCCCGCGCAGCGCGAGCCAGCGACGAGGGCTGGGTCACTTACCTATTACCCAGGTCGACAGCGCCGTGTCCACCTCGTGTACGCGGCTAACGCGGGAAGGCGAAAGAGAGCCGCCTGCTACGAATGACGGAGCGAGACGGCACGCAGGCCGCAATCTCGCGTCGCGGCACCGAGTCGTGTGTCAGGTACTTGTCAGCAGCTGCGGCTGTGTGACAGCGCCGTTACATTGTTGGAAGCAAAGTTCTTGCCAGAGAACTCCATCCCTACTTTTAAGTGATGGTGCCTGCCGATAAGTGCGCAAGCGTACAGGCATGAACCAACCAAGTCCGGGGGAACAATTCACCACCGTATCCAGATACAATGCATTTAGCTGGTAACTATTTTCGCCTCGGTAAACTCAAATGATTTGGCAAATATATTTACTGGGTCGCTTTTGTACCCCGAGTCCACTGCGATACAGAATGTCCTCGTGACATATATACGCGAACATGTTCCCTCACTGAACGCATCGACTGAAACGGTGAGTGGCCGCGCTTAGCATGCGTAAGCTCTCTCTCGCAGAGAGAGAGAGAGAGAGAGAGAGAGAGAGAGAGAGGGACTTTTTATTTTCAGTCTCTCCTAGCCACAGTTTCATTTTTCTCTCTCTGTTTATTAATGGCAACCACCCCATCATATTCGTTAGCCTTGTCATTTCATATTTGCAGTGCAAATAATCTTCGCACGTAAACAGCCCAGAGTACGAATTGACCTTGGCAGCGGGTCACCCGCCTCACTATCTCCGTTCCCGCTGTACATCATTCAAAACTCGCTATAGTTCCGACGCATAACGGCTCGTCCAGCATTTGCGACGATGGTTTCTCAACCGGCGCGGCCGGCGCTGTAACCAGTGATCGCCCTAACCCCCGGCTCGGTGTCCGAGCGGTCTGGGAGGAGGGGGGGAAAGGGGGCTATGCTTAAGGCGGGCTCCGTCGAAAGCCCTGGTCGGCAGCCCGGGTCGGCCGCGGAACCCGCGCTCGGCAGCACGCAACAGAACGCGACAGTGCGCCGCGGCGAGGGAAGAAGGGAGCCCGCGAATCGTGATTTATAAGTCTCACCGTCAGGGGGATGCCTTGTTTTTGCCCTCGGCTCCAGGAGCAGAATCGCCGGCGGGAGAAGCGAGCGACGGCGAGCGCGCTTCGGCGCTGTTTCCAATTGATGGATGACTTCTCTGAGAGCTCTCTGCTGCTGTCCGTTTTGCTTTAGTGCGGCTTACGGCGGCGAGCAAGACGTCGCAAGGTGCAGCCGCCTTGCTCGCGAGCCCCCGGGGGCCGACCTCCAGTCGCCACGGCTTAGCCCCAGGCTGACGCCGAATGCGCGCCGTAAAACCGTGCAATCAGGGTCCGGGATTAGAAGTTCGTAGAGCTGCGGCCCGGGGCGTCATGGCATGGCCCTGACACCCCGCCGCCCGGGGAAACGAATGGCCGGGGTCAGCGAGTCAGCTTCTGCCCTGGCGACAGGTTAATAGCCGGCGCTCATCAGCCGGCCGATGAGGCTGCCCCGTTGGCAACTGCCCCGTGCCATCTACTCTAGCCTGGGCTTCGCATGCGTTGAGGCGGCATCAAATATCTTTCCAACACGTCACAGGGAGCGCGAAGCTTACGTCTCAAAAACCTGTGCGCTTAATTCGTTCCATCGGTGCTCCAGAGTTCAGAACAAGGAGGCAAGCCAAGGCATTTTAGAGGACATTTCTGTTTGGCGCTTTCAGTAGACCCCACCTTCCTCGTGCTCCCATTTACCCCATCTGAGGACGAGTTTGCAGTATTGCTCAGTAATTACAGATTTACCAGAGACAGCAAATGTAATGTATCGCCCACTTGCAGTGGCGCGATCGCTAATGCGCTGTGCTGCGGCGACTTCGCGGGTTTTATTCTCAGCCGTGGTGGAGGTTGCATTTTTGACTTAGGCGAAATACATGCGCTCCCCGTCTGGGTCAGCTCATGCATAACCTCCTGTTTCACATCACTCAGTAAATGTTTACCACCACCACCACCGATTTGAACGTGATTTTGTGTGCGTTACATATCTCCCCAAAACCGAAATTAACGGAAACCACCCACTGCAGCGCGCCTATTTCTTAGAAGCTTCGGCGCGTTACGTCCTAATATGAACCAATAGTCGGTCTATAAAAAGTTCACCGGTTTTGGCTCATAGCTAGGTTGTAGTATCTCATAATGATGGTAAGGGTGGTTGAACGAATTGATTGTGCTTTAAAATAAGGAAAGAAGGATAGGAGAAAGGAGGCTCGGAATCCAAGTCCAGGAAGTCCGAGTGCCGTGGATGCTGCCACGGTTTTGCTGCGTCAACAGCAGCTCGTCCTCGAATGAGGGGCTGCCCAGGATTAGAGTCCAACGACTTGGATGCAGAAAATGGCGAAAGGGTAAGGGGCTGGTTGCGGTCGCTTCTCTGTTTGTGTAACAGAGGAACATAAGGACGACTACTTGTACTGCTCAGGTGCCAATAAAATCTGGTCAGTGAGCATTTTAGACATGTCCTTGGTATGCTTTGAACATATTTGCGAGCAATAATTCCGTTTAACGCGGTGCATGGGGGAAGCGCCAGGAGGGCGATTATGGTCGTGTGGCAGAGTTGTATTTAAGAGCTGAATTCACTGCCTACCCCCCCCCCCCTCCCCTGCACTCAGTCCCCTGCACTCAGTCCACTCAGACAGACTCCCCTCTCGGCAGTCTGTCCTCCTGTTCAATTTGGCCGAGACTTTAACCCTAATGCGACGGGTTTCTGCGAAATGACACTTATACTGATAGCGCACTAATATTTGGATTTACTATATCGACAGCTCGTGACTTAGACCACCATATAAAGATGCATGGGGAAATTTGGCAAAAATGAAAGCACAATGTTGCGCTAGTTAGCCTTGAGGGATCCCAGCTTTTGACTGCGGCTGCTGCCGCCCTGCTACCTAATCAAATAAAATAAAATAAAATTATTATTTATGCGGCAACACCGTGGGTTTTGCGGTTTTCAGGTCTTCGCTCTGGCGCTGCTATACGTATATACGGCAACCAGCATACTTTTAATTTTCACCAGGACTGCAGATTGCTAATGGTCGGCAGTCCTATTGCTCGTTTTTTCTCACCGCAGGCGTCTGTTCCTCGCCCTGTATTCTACTCTCTTTTTATTTTATACTGATGAACTCAATATTCTTTAAGTGATTTTGGTGTCTTGGCGATTGTAGTCATTTGCAAGGAGGTGTTGACACAGTTTGTCAGTTGCACGAAATAAACTGATATTAAATGTGACGTAAACCAAAGTACTTTCTCACGCACGTGAAACTGACCACCTGTTTTTTTTTAGTACTCAGTAGTGTATAGGTTTTACTTTGTCTCAAGCTCCAATGGCCCTGATTGTGGTGGCTTGTTTGATGACAACATTACTATCCCCCGCATGTTACATCTATCAAAGAGCAAGCTCTGCGGCACTTGGGCGCAGCTAGTGTGCAGGATGTCTTGACAATTCCGTAGCTCTTGGCACGCCCTCAAACTGTGCTGAACTGTCCGTCGTCCCGTTCTGGAACATGCATCGGTTGTCTGGAAGCTCACATGTAAATCTAACAGCACGGCTATGGGATAAAATGAAAACTAAGTGTTCGTCGACTGTTCTTGCTTTCCAGTTACCATTCTGGCAGAGACTTAGTGTGCCAGGACAATCATTATGATACATTTTTCCTATTAAACAGCAAATTTGCGGTCGTGACCATGACACTTCGCTCGACGAACAAGCAGTAGTGGTGCACTTTCTTCCTGACTTTTTTTTTTTATGAATTAAGTTCCGTGTCTGGGGATGGGGAATTCCGTGGGGGTAAGTTCCGTGTCTGGGGATGGGGAACGGAGGGGCGTTGGGTGGTCGGGACATTCCCACACGAGTTGGTAAGTGGTGCAGGGAGATTTACAAGAGAAGCAGTTGTATGGGTATTGGGTGAAAGATGTATATAAATGAGGGTGTTAAAATAAGCTTAGGTTTGGAATCTGCGTCAAAAGCGGGCGTCATAGGAGCTGACGAACCATTTTTATTATATGAAGACAGCTTAATTCACTTCATTGTGTATAGTCTATACGTTTTCCATGGTAAATGTTTTCTTTTTCTTTTTTGTGTGCGACATTGCAAATGTATAACGGTAGTATAACCCGAAACTATGAAATGTATAACCTGTAACTATGAACCGGGCACACAAGGTAGAATATTTTGGCTCGTGGACAGCAGATACTTGAATGGTTCGGGTGTGCTTAAAGAGGGTTACTATTTAGGCAACACAGCGCAAAAAAAGACAAGGACAAAGAGAGATACACGACAAAGAAGGGACTGCGCTGTGTTGATAGTTCAGCGCAGTCCCTTCCCTGTCGTGTATCTCTCTCTCTCCTTGTCTTTTTTTGTGCTGTTTTGCCTAAATTATGTGCCAACGCGCACTGTTTTCCACGTTAATTAATGTTACTATTTCCCTTCAGTGCTATCACTTAAACAGGCCGTAAACTGGCTGGCACGGAAAGTATCGCGCAATTTCTGCATTCTGTTTTATATCCTTCCATTCGCTTCTAATTTGTCCAGGGGTTTGGCGACCTCGAAATCCGCCCGGTGACTCTATCACCGTGCTTTCAAACACGGTAGTGGTCCGGGCGTATTTCATGATGCACTACTGGGCGCAGGCTCAGACCAAGGCCAGGAGGCTCTGTGCGAGGCGGCCCGACCTGGTAGAGGCAACGAAGAGGGTCCCCCGTTCCGCTGTGACAGCTGCGGCGTGGCTCTGGACAGCCTGCACAGCCTGCTTCTTCACAGGAACGTCGACTGCAGCCGCGGTGAGCCCGCTCTCTCTTTTGCCAGCAACGCGGCACGCTCTGCGGACTCGGGACAGGCGCGACCTCGGTGCTGTCCCGGGTCCCGCGAGCACGGCGCCTCAGCAGCGGGCTTCCTGGGGCTTGCATGAACAAGTGGCGGTTCCCCAAGCGTAACACTACCTTCCGTTTACACTTTTTGGTGCGAAGAGAGGCAGCAGCCCATGCCACTGTTGCAGCCAAAAAACCAATCATGTCTTCCAGATGTTTTGCCCGGCCATGAAAAAGAAAGCATAATGTTGCTACTCAGCCTCCCCACACATTTCAAAGCTGCCTTTCGGCTGATGTTTTTCTTCTATCTTTTTCAGGAGATCATAGTTTAGAACAGGCATACGTCCGCTCTCCCCTAAACGCACGTTTCCAACTCCCACCAGCGCGCATGTAAAAGCTGGCCCTTGCGACTTTTCACTCGCGTGCTGTGACCAGTGGCTTCCACGAAAAACTTGATGAGTTCAGACAGCGATCCTTACAGCGACAGCCGCCCATCCCGGACGACCGGGTAACGGTATAATCTGGTGCATTGTCTACACGTGAATGCATGCACGCGTTCTGACAAGGTTAGCAGAACCCGACAGCTCGCGCTTCTCGGCGCTGAACTGCTGCGCCCAGGGAACGTCTATGTTGCCTCGGCAACCTCATTAATCAAGACCGATGGGACGCTTTTGTTACCTTGTGTATGTGGGGGAGAGAGTTCCGCTCCAGCCTCACTGAACTGTAACACGAAGCTTGGGGGACTGCACCGACACGCGCACACACGACCGTGTTTGTGCGGACACCCCAGGAGGACGGACCACACTTGGGGGTGACCAAAAGAGGGGGCGGAGAATGTATTACAGGGTGCGGTGGGAGGAGGCAGAATATAGTGTTTTTGAAAAATAAAAAAAATAGAGAAAGGGAGAACCAGAAATTTGTCAACGTTAACGCATTTCCAAGCCAAATGAACATTGGAAAAATTCCACTACCCCTCCCACCTAATCATAGCCCTAAAACCAAAGGCCTTTACAACCATCCCCTCAAACGGAAGGAAACACGGGAGACTTTTCTTGCGCTTCCCTGGTCGCAGCGCACCCTCCTCCCTGGAACCGCATGCCTGCATATCCAGCGATGAAGTTTCCAGTTGTGGTAGGGAGACGACCGCAACAGAATTGAGAGCAGTAGCCCGGGCTTCAGTGATTGAGCATTGAACTACGCTCTATCAATCTCCCTCGCACCACAGTAAGCTGCGGTTGCCCATGTTATCCACCGGAGAAATCGTGGTCACCCCTAATAAGTAATGGTGACCAATACTATGAATAATGGTCCTCATGGTGAGAGGAGGGCCGTGCACCGTCGCCATTTCTATGTGCTCCTGTATTGCATTTCAGTTCACTAAAGGTGTACCCATGACACAAATAGATAGATTTCATCATTGCGATCGGTCACTTTGTCCCAACCACGCGCATGTTTCAGAGTGGAGTAAATGAGCAGGGAACTTGCTGTAGTGCAAGTGAGTCACGTGTGGTGCAGTAATTGTCAGGGCACTTTTCAAGGCTCGACATTGTCATATTATACCCAGTTCAAGGTCCACAGTTTTTGTAATTGATAACCAAAAGCGCAATTCCGCGCCTGATTGCACACGACTCTTTTTTTTACCTCCTTTTAAGTGGTTTATAAGTGGCGTCCATGAGTTCAAGGTGTTCATGAAATAAAGCTATTGACAATTCTAAATAGTGTTCAAACGCGAGAATATACCACGTACCAAATATAAGTACCAAACGTGCTAGTTTAGCTCCCTGCTTCCCTGGTGATAACCCAAAAATGACCGGCCGGTCGTGTCGCTCATGCGCCACGAAGACTAAATAAAACCTTCTTCAATGTGAAAGGACTCTCCTTTGGTAACTCGCTCAGCTCCACTACAGGTACTAAATACGTTTCTAAGAAAAAAAAACGCAAAAAAAGAAGAAAAACTTGTCAATTTCGCGCTACACGCCGTCAGCAGTGACGGAATAGAGGGAGCAGCGGCGCAAAAGGGGAAACCCTCAAAACATACTTATCAGTGTGTGTAACTCCGCGCTAGCATTCAAGTGATACGATTTAACAGAACTAGAGGCCCCGCTACAATCGCACAATCATGATTCTTGGCGGTAGCTTTGATCGGCGGGCGCCAGCCGCACAAACGAAATCCTGTGACGTCATGCAGACGTCGCCATAAAGATGCTAGTGAGGAGCCTCCGCTTCGTCTGTTTCTTTTTTTTTTTTCCCTTGTTTTATTTTGAGGAGCAAAGCCTCGGTGAAGCCGTCACTGCATTTTTCCCCCTCTTTGACGATATCGGGAAACGAAACTGGTATGCATTGTTTATTTATCAAGGTTCCACAGTTATAAGGACCCACAAAACACAATTTTTTTTTTTTTTTGAAAATCTCTTCACGACCCCTTTAAAGGCCAACTGCACTCAAAATGTCAACCTCTTGAAAACGTTATTTTCGTATAGTGTGCCTGAAAATGCTGCAAGATACAAAATATGACAACTGAAATACGCGTATATGCAGCGGAAACGACCATCAAAAATTGGAAATTTTGGAACCGAAATTGAGAAGACCGCGGCCATTACGGCTACGCTGAAGTGACGCTCCAGCCGGCCCAGCCGACAAGCGAGCGGCCGCACGCGGCCAGCCGGTCGGAGCGAACCTGCGCGCAACGCTTCGCCGTCGCCGCAGCCCTAGGAGAAGTGGGCCCAGCGGCGCTCGGCCGTTTCCCCTGGCTGGCCGTAGGAAAAAGCGCAGGCCCGGCCGCAATGTCACTTCCGCTCCATGCCTGTTTGCCAGCAGGTGCAGCGTCATCTGCGATGGAGCTATTTTAACCTCTTCTAATTAATTAACCAGGCATTTCACAGGGCTACCAGTCATGTCCCGGTTGCTTTGGTGGTACGTACTGTTTGTTCAAAGTACTAAGCTTGGCCGAGGTGAAATTTGGGTGCAGTTGGCCTTTGAAAAAATCGGTCTAAGCTTAGTCTTTGTAAGGTGGCTTTCCCTCATTGACTGTTGCGCAGTGAAGCGTGGATATCTACGGAGGGAGTATGATAAGAGAAAACGGCTGTAACGCTTGGCCTGTCGAAAGTATCCCGAAAAACATTGTACGACAACTAGCCACTAAGACGACTATACCATCAGGCCGAGTTTCATTCACTTGTGATAATTAGCTACTTCACAGTGAAATTGTAAACGTTACAGAATTCCGGCTGCTGCCAATACATTGCCGTATGGTTACAAAAAACGACCGTAAATCTTGTTGCGTCGAAGCTATCCCGAAACAAATTATATGACAATTAGTCACTAAGACGACTTTAACATTACGCAGAAGACAGAAGCAGAGGCTGGATGGAATATTTGCAAAGACAACCCACAGCTCCGCTGTTTCAGCGGGTTTCACACTGTGTGGAACTGGGCTTAGTTTTTGTTGTACCGCTCGGGACGAGTATGTCGAAGTCCGGCAATAAGTCAAAAAGTGCTGGGATGGCACAGTCGGTGGAGAATCCGGGTGCTGGTGTAAAGACCCGCGTTCAAATCCCACACGATCACGCATGTTTTATTTATCAATTTAGTCTTTACAGCGGCGCCCATTTCCTTGACCAGACAACAGAACGGCGCTTTTTAGCTGAGTGGGGCTCTTAAGGTTGTCGCCTTAAAATTTCGCTGACGTGCTTCTACGTTGGAGATAAAGTCGCGGCAAATCAAACTGTAGTCGGCCACCTCAATTTGGCCTATAAACCGACCAAATGGCGTCAACAGTGATGTGTATTCTCTGAAAATTGTCTACTCTCGCTACCAAGTTTTTTTTTTTTTTTTTATGAGCGTGAAACCTTATGAACGTGAAACCTTTGCTGTAGTTGTCACTACACTGCTGGAACTATGATCTCGCCCTCTGTCAGAGGACGAAATATTACAAGGAGTTTTCGGAGTGACTCCAGACGCAGGCAGAGTGTCATTAAGTTACATCTGTTTTTTTTTTTTTCAGTCACCCTATGGGCAGCAGTCACGTGTGGTCGTGACTGCTGCCCATGCAGTCAATGCAAAGTTAGGTCGCATCTCGTTTAAAACATTCTCGAGCTGGACCAAAGCAGTTGCATGCAGTTCCCGCCGAGCGCCGTCAAGACCCGCACGAATGAGAACGCGGAGGTGAACTTGGTCGTTCACGCACAGCTCGCGCACCGGCCGAAATCCGGCGCGGAATGATCCAAGGCGACACGGCGCGGCGCTGGGACAGCTAATGAAGATACGCGGGAGATCCCTGAGAGGTGGCGGCGTCCGGAGGGACGGACGCCAGCTGAGCGAACCGTTCACCTGAACCATAAGTCTTCATTGCGACCAACCTGGCCTGCGGAGCGTTAACATGCACGCGGCGCCCTGCAAGGTGCGCCTCTCGGCCGCCGCCTGTTTGTCCGTCTGTCCGGCGGCCCTCCAATTGTCACCCGAGTAATTTGCATTCGTCCCGAGAGAAACCGAGTGGCGCGCGCGTCGCCATGGCGACGGCCCCGGAGAGCGCGCCACCGGGCTGCTGCCCCGCGGGGTTTCGCCACGCATTCATTCCGGACCCACGGCCCTAATAAATGAACGCGGCGGCGGCGGACACCTACGCGAGACTTTAACCGGAGTGCGCGCGCCGGCCATTTCCTTGTGCGGAGGCCTCGATTATAAAGGGCCCTGCGCGCGACACCTCGACGGCGCTGGACGACAGCGGCAACTCGCCTCTAAAAATAAAGCCCCCACCCCCCACCCCCTCGAGACAGGGCCCGTAACCAGACGGCATTCCTGCCGGTATTGATCATTGTTACGCGCCCGTGAGGCCACCTCGCTGCTCGCGAGCACAGCATCCCATCTCGTTCTTTCTTTCCTGAGCTCCCATGAGCCGCGCGTTCTGCGCAGAGGCGAACTCTATTATGGACCACACCGGGGGCTGCGGAAACTTTCTAGAGAAATTCAGCGCGAGAACACCCCGCACGCCGACATCACCATCGCCCAGAGATTCGCACGTTTCGTTAATCGCTGAACATTCAGTGCGGCTGTGCAGAAGTCCGAGGACTGTGGCTGAAAAAAAAAATAAAAAAAAAATAAGTCGGGATATCCTTGACCGCCTGACAGCCACAGTTGGGAGACCTATAAATCAGAACGTATGAGCGGTCAGTGTGCGAGGTGTTCACATATACAGCCTGCAATATACGCCAATGGTGGACCACAAATTGTTGCACACGTGTGTCCAGCTCGTTTCTAAGCCCGACAAACTTGCAGAGCAGCAGTGCTCGATTTTATATCTTGTTTCGTATATTACAGTGCCGCGGAGTATAGTAGGCAAGCGTTGCAACGCAGTTAGTTTAGAGTGCTTTCGTTTCCAAGAAGTAACGTCCATAGAAATATTAGATGATTGAGGCATTCCTGCTCACCAGATTATAAACAGTAATTGCACAATTTAAATTGGAGGCCCTAAATTAGGCTCGAACACTATCATGGGCGGCGTACCTACCGTGGTTGGTGCAAACCTAATGTAGACAAGAAAAAGAGCTTTAAATTTGCGGGCATACTTGAAATATTACCGCATTCCGGATCTTCTATTTATATCATATGGACGAAATAGTAACTTATTATCGAATACAAACTTGCTACTTTTGTGTTACGATTTAAATGTTTTTATGGAATCGAATTCCTTAACTTTCAACCAGTGAGTCTAACCTACAACTATATCGGTTCGGTTATGGTTCTGGTTCGGGTAAATTAATTTTGTTTCGGTTCAGTTCCGGTTCTACTCAATCACAACCCGATCCGGTAAGCTTGAACTAGTTCGCGAACCGGTTAGATGAGCTGAATTATTAGCGAAGTGCGAAAAATTTTTTGCCGTTTAAAGCGACCCTGAAGACTAACTACAATTCTGGTGAATTAAAAATACTGATTTTTCCCAATAAACGTAGCGCAATTTTAAAAGCAACAGTGAGAAATTAGGACGGATATTTAAAAAAAAAACACACATGAAGTAGGGACGATTTGCCAGGTATACTTTCCCGCCCAGCCGCCTTGTCGTCGTCCTCGAAACTACTTAATACCAACAAGGGTCATAACTATTTGTCGGATTCCTTTTTCTGTTGTTGAAATGACCATCCTCTCTGTGTAATCGCCCATCACGCTGAACGTTAAACCCCTAGCGTTAGGCCTGGATACCATTGAGTTCCATCCGTCCATTAGCTGGGGACGTGTTTAAATCCCAGCGGTGTACTTTTTTTCATCAGTTGTAGCGTAAGTGAAATAATCCTACAGGAGCCAGGTAAATGCTACCTATGAATTCAACTGTTTGGCCACCTAGGATAATTTGTTAGCAGTCATCTACTAGACGGTATGAGCGAAAACTTTGTTTAAAGTGAGCTTTAGTTAATGCTCAGTCACTCATTATTACTATGATACTGGGATGCATTTTGAGGTAGCTGCTATTACGGATGTGTGCGTAACTACGAATACGCCTCCCTTACGCCTGACCATCGCCCCCGTTCCGTACCCTAAGATGCGGAGTATTATAACAGATTATGCGACTACACACTTAAGGGTGATTAGACTGTCTTTGTTGTGATGGTTTGAGGTAAAATGAGAGAAAAGGAAGTGCACTGGGGATATTTAAAAGCTCGTCTCAGCCGCAGCATTTAAACGCTCAAACTTCACCAGCATACAACTCAGGGCGAAGGAGGGGGAGTAAAGGTCAGAGGGAGACGGGGAGTAGGGGGAGGGACTCGTAAAGCACGAGATGGAACTCGTTTGAGGAGGCGCTATTTAGTTTGTCGACAACAGTATCCGCACCCCCCCCCCCCCCCCTCCCCCGAGAACCAGTAGCAGTAGCAGCAGAGTAGTGAGTTAGACTAGTCAGTGAAGCGCATATCCGAAAACAAAGCATCCATGAAAATACAAAACAGCAGAAAAAGCGGAAAGTATTAGAGCTCGACAAATGGAATAATGCGGGACCGGCCTGCCTTTTTCTGGATGGATCGTGTACCTTTTTAGTGCCGTTTTTTATCCAAGACGAAATACGTAGTGCCTGCAAGATCGGGGGTAAAGCTTCTTGCAAAAGGAGAAGGTGCGTGCTATAGAGTTTCTTAGTAAGTATGTTAGAGAGGAAACTGCACCTGGTAATCCATGTAGTCGTGGGAGGTTAATTATGGGAAGACCCGCACGTTTGGCTTGGGCTTGGCACGAGAACTGGATTCCTAAGCAGTTTTGGGGATTTGCTTTCTTCACTATGCATCAACACGTCTACGAGGAAGCCAAAATCCTTCCTGTTCTGTGGCAGCCGTGTTCGGTGAAACAGCAGACAGTGCGTGGGCGCTCCTGACGTTGGCCCTGCCGCAGTCGAAGGACGTATGACTGAGCGGGTAATATGCGCGGAAGTTGTAGCTGACGACAAAAAGGAAACAAAAAGTACTCCGACGAAAAAAATATACCATAGATACGGGCACCTGTATCCGTCCTATGTTGTCATCGTCCACTGCTGATTAACGCCACGTTTTCTTATTTCTTCAAGTACGAACCAAATCGCTCAGCAACAAGTTTTGTCAAACTGTAGCTACGGTTGGTGCACCGGTTCACGAAGGCGACGTTTTCGCTAGGCATGCTCAAAAACATTTCCAAGCTCTTCGAACAACTTTTTATTTGAAATAATGGTAAAATTAATAAGAGTATCTAATGATTTCCCTCGAAAGTTCATTTCTTTTTCTTTATTTTAACAATGACATCTTCTACTCTAGTTCGTTTTCTGATCCAGATAGCTCGTTTCTTGTCCCTGAGTGTTGTTCCTGACATTATTCGTTTCATGGCCCGTTGAGCTGACAAAAGTTTGCTTTCTAGTTGTCTATAGTGAGGTGCCAGGTATGAGCTGCGCATGTCGTAATATGCAGTATGCACTGGTTGTAAATTTTTCTTTTCAGTGGCAGAGGTAGCTTCGTTCTCCATTAAATAACCAAACGGCAGCCGGGTGCGATGATCGAACTCGCATCCTTGCAGTTAGCAGCCAACGGCTCACCACCCACCGAGCAGCTTTTGGAGGTCACACTACTCAAGTGTTTGCACTCTCCAGGTGTGCAATCTTTGAATGAGTACGAATGAGTGCGACCTTTGGAAGTATTAAATGAAAAAAGTATGCACATTTTGGGTGTCGGCCTTCGCCGTTGCACAGCGCAGCAGTCTTGCGGCCCTATTTTCATTGCACAGCCGCAGCGAGGGAAGGGCATATCTCCTGCAGGCTGCCGAGACTGTGACATCTCGTTTGTTCAGCCTTGCAATCTTCTCGCCCTGCCAGCAGTAGCATACCTTTGAAACATTGGCGCGCATGCCTTTCCTCATGTTGTGACGACGAAGCTATAGCTCGCGTTGATAGGGTTGTGTATCAAGGGGAAAGTGAGTGTGAAGTGCCGACGTTGATGGTGCGTTAAAGACAAATAAATGCCCCGAACAGCGCTGATTGCGCATTATCAACTGCGGATGGCCGAACCGTTTTTTTCGTGAACCGCGAACCGTTATTTAGTTTTTTGGTTCAGTTCAGGCTCGGGTTCAGTGTGCTAAAAAAATCGGTTCGGGTTCGGATTCAGTTCCGGCAAAAATACCGTTTCGGTTCCGGTTTTCGGTTCGATTCGGTTCCAGTTGTTCGACACCCTGCTTTGGACACGTGGTTTCCCCAGGCTGTGACTCCCTGGTAGTAACCGGAAAACGCGAGAATTTCGAAGCCAGGGTACGACAGTCCCTCGTTAGTAACAATCGCAGATGCATATGTGTTTGTATGACTTTCTTGCTAACTGCAACGAAAACCGTCCAGATTCAACCAACCTGTTGCACGAGTGCATCAGCGAGAGCATGGCTGGTTGTGAGCTTCATTGAAATGGCTCCTGTTTTGGTGGAGACACGAGGAGGGGAGGGGGGGGGGAGGGATTTACTACTCATACTGACAATTAGAGCAGAGCGCGGGTGCCTCTAGTCTAGGGGCCCACAGTTGTATGGCAGTCTTTCGGCAGACCAATGAGAAAGTTGACTGCACATGGGAATCATGTGCCGTACAGGGCAGCATTTGGCGTCTTGTACGCTTTTCAAGAATATTTGAACCACCTGATTGACTTTTTCAGTGACTTTGGAGGACAAATGCGAAGAATGCTTCAGGAACTGTACTCGGAAAGCTCTGTCGTAGGGTTACAGATAAATATTAAGAAAACATGCATGCATAAAGCTTCACCTTTAGCCAAAATAATGAAGTGAGTGAACCCTCACTGGCGTGCGCGGAAAAGGGGCAGGACAAAGTCACTAACTTTGCCCAAGATCAAATAACTACAAATAATTATTCATATTTAGCAACCTACGCACCAACCGTATCCGGCAACTTTTTGTTCTCAACATGACACTGACTACACTCAGACATTTCGGAATTTTCCTAGGGAGAAAAAATGAACAAAATCACAAGGCTATGTAGAGCACGGCGCGGCTTCCAGAAGCTTTTTTCTTGTTTGACTCGAATTGATTCCTTTTTGAGGCTTGTGTTTGTGTTCCTTTTTTATTTTTATTTTTTTTTTTTTCATTTCATGTCTTCCCTTCCCCTTTTTGTCAGGGCCCGGCCCGGCCTGGCCCCCTCCGAAACAAAATTCAGCCTACGCTGCGGCTTGAAGAGGTGAATAAATATCACCTTTGATCTTGGAGAACGTGCCACTGCTGATCCAAACCACGAAAAAGAAGTCCGGCGTACAATTCGTATGGACTGAGGTGCATTCGGTACTCCCAAGTGAACGAACACTATGCTACCTCTGTTATTTAAAAGATTGGTACCTAAAGGCAGGATTGCGATATAGTAGAGACCCGGAATAATCCCTCTCCTCGAAGGTGCTGGTGGCCTTATCCTGGTGTTCTTACGCGCAGACATAACTTTCCGCCAATAAACGTGCACCGCAGGCTATGATAGTGTAGGAGGTTGGGAAGTGTAGTCATCACCACCACCACCAGCACCACCGTCATCATCATCATAATCGTCATCATCATCATCATATTTATGTCAGGTCACTTCGAAGGCCTCCCTCAACGACCTTCAACTGCTTCTGTCCTGCGATGTCCGAACTCATTCTTTGAATCAAGGCGGAAATAGATACCACAAACGCTGTCTCTCTACTAAATTTTGGAACGAATTCTTACCCCCAATAATTTTCCTATTTCGTCCCTCTATCGAGTTTTAGTATCTTCCCGTCCTTCTAGTCCTGTCTCATAGTACCCACTCATTACCCTGGTAGCTCGCCGTTGTCAGTACTGCGCATTATATGCCCGGCAAAGCCCACTTCTTTCTCGTCTTAATTTGGCTTGGTGACGATCCAGCACCGAGGCACCTTGAACTAAGGATGCCCCTCACTGGGTGGAGGCCCTAAGGAAATCCTCCTGCTCACAAGAATAATAAACGTCGAAATGTGGCGGCACTGGCTGAGCGCGCTGCCCGTGCGAACTCCTGGCTTGAAAACGCTCGGGAGCAAGAGGGGCCAGGGCCAGACACTTTTCTTAATGGACGCGGAAGATTAAAAACACCGGTTAGGCTTGTGTTCTTCTGATTATCTGCTTCTGAATTAATGAGAGGCTTCCCCGGTTTTAATTATCTAATGCATTCTTTGCTAACATCGATCGCTCATGTGCTGCACTCGCCTTTCGCCTTCCTGTGCTTTCATTTCCTTAATATCGCCGAGCGCCGCTTCTTGCGATACACCGCTCAAGTATGGCCTGCAACCCTCTTCGTTAACCCCCTCCGCTTCTTAGCCATTCTTTTCCCGCATTCGCCACGCTCTCAAGAGCTCCGCACTCTTCTTACTTTCTCCAACACGTCCTCCTCTGACGGTAACCGTGTCTGCAACTATTGAGGCACCCCTATTACGGCTCCGTTTACAACGCTTTGCTGAGCGTTCTTTCGTTTAGAAGCTGACAACCTGTAATCCGTGTTTATCCTAGCGTCACCACTGGGAGGCGTCATTGTTTCAAACGAGCTACAGGCGTAACACCCGATCGGAACTAAGCAGCGCGCATTTTTTTTTTTTAATCAGAATACCTTGTTTGCCTGGCACTCCAAGCAAACATTTGCCGGATTGTAAGCCCATTCGAGCGCGCTATATACGTGTCCGGGAATCCGCATCGCCATAGCCATCATCGTCATCCGGGGGAGAATCGTTTGGATCATCGGGTAACTTTTTGAAACGAGGATTTTGAGGAGGGCTCGCCATTGCTGTGATGCGCGGGGACTGGGTCAGCTGGTAACTCAGGCGCGTCGTTGAAATGCGGGGAATGGGCTTTACGACGAAAATTAGCGTTTCAGCCACGTCTGTCGATATCACGAGGCCAGTCAGTCTCGTCGTGGCTGCACCTATATCAAGCGCTCTTTATTTTTTTGTTGTTATTGTTTTTGTAGCACTAGTGCACAATTGTAACCTTTGGCGACCCTCCTTACGCATGCTTAAAAGCGCGCAGGCACAGGCACTTCGGATCTGTCTAAAAGTATACCCGATGCACGTCAACATGGGGAACCATTGCAGAAACTCGAGGGGGCCCAGTTCACGTCTGTCATGCGCAAGAATCACCTTGTGTTCTTCTCCGACACGTGAAAAGGCATCCACTTTCGAGTGTTATCAAGGTCCATCCCAATTCGAGCTGCTCTCCAAGTATCTCAGCAGAATAACATTTGATGCCCCCCCAGATTTTCCGTCGCCAAAATCTCAAAAGTGCCTCTGCGGGTTGTACCCGATCTACAGGTGCGATTATCGATTTCTGAAACTACCAAAAAATCTGATATGCCACCTGGGGGACTCATACAGCTTGCATTGTTTTATCTCAGTCAAATGTGTGAGGAGGCGGCACATATGTCTGTTGGCGGCTTGGTAGCGGCGACTTCGCCTGCGGCAGCAGTTTTTATCCCCGTTAAACGAGTTTCAAGATTCCCTAAGACCTCTTCTAACGCAGTATCACTGGTTTGTATACGTCAAGCGTAAATCGAACAGTGAAGCGCTTCCTATTATTATTCCGTGAACAACAAACGGGAATGCAAACTTTTCGCGGCGCTCTATTCATTTTTGCGTCGCTCTGTCAACAAAGTGAGTGGTAAAGGAACAGAGAACGGCAATGTGAGGAAATGCCGATGAAAGGCAGCGAATGCCGATGCTAACCACTGCGACTGTTAGAGCGCTAAACACGGTTGCCACTGTGTACCCGGAGTGAGCAAAAAACTCTGCGTTGCTGACTTCTGTTGCCGGAGCGACGCGCAAAGGTTCCGCAACGCGAGAGAGAGGGAAGCTAAATGCTCATGCATTCTTAAAGGACCACCAAATAATCTTACATCACTTTTTTTTCAAGGATATCCCTCTTAAAATCTCCGCCGATCATTACCAGTTCCCCATGTCCACTCTTGGTCGGTGAGAAGCGGGCTCACGATGAAGCCTCATCAAAGACTTACTCCAGAGGGAGACCGTAATGTCGCTAGCGATGCCGATCGCGCAGGTAGATAAGCGGGCTGACCTTACTACAAGGGAAGCATCAAAGATTCGCTTGGCATTACGACCACAATGCACCCAATCATGCGGCTTTGAATGAGGTAATGGGTGGCGTAAGGGCGTTGGGAGTGTTTCTGAAGTAGAGGTATAATGCGAAAAATCAAGGAGGTCACAACTGCAGTTGAGCGCAAAGTAGCGCGAGGGGTTCTTGGTATGGTACTTAAAAGCAGCATGGATCATGGATCCAGTGGACGCCCGAGAAGAACCAGCCTGAGCCTGTCGTGGACGCTACACGTGTCCCCAAATGAGTTGTTGGTGTATAGCTTCTCGGAGTTCAGTCTGACTCCGCGTAGGCGTACGCCGCCACTTGCTGCTGCTAGCCCATCCCTGAAGGATGCTCGAGAGCAGCATCCCGTTTCTTAGAGCGTTTTGGCTGCTTTTCGTTCGCAAATATGCGTTCTACGTTCGTCCCCGAACGGCAGCGCCGGGCCTCGAGCTTCTTGGAAGCATAACGGCGTCGAACAGCCTCAGAGCGCTTATAAATGCGCTCCTCAAGCTCATTTTGGCGGGAATCGAGTCCCAAGAGAGCAAGAATTCATTATATCAAGAAAGGAAGGAGAAATTATGCCAGCAGACATAATTTGCCTTGGCACGAGGTGGGCGCAGAGATGGTCTGCTTGTCTAAGAGGGGGGGGGGGATATTAGAGCAGAAAGGGGGAGATAGGGGATTAAGGTACAGAATAATAGATGTGGGTGGTATATACAGGGTGTTACATCGATAAATGGAACACTTTAGAAAAATTTCCTGAGCGAACCGCTGCTTCGTTCGCTTTCAAACTTCACGCGAAGGTCGCATTTTGTGGTCTATTATTCTGTGCGCGCGTGTCAGCGCTTGTGACATGGCATCATGAGATCATTCACAGCAACCTTTTCGTCAGCTGTAAATGATCTTATGACGTCATGTCACAAGCCCAGACACGCACGCACAGAATAATAAAAGTAAAACGAGAACAAAGCAACAAGCGTAAACGAAGAATCGGGAGCCTTATTTCGGAAACCGGGGTAACCTGGCACAGCAGCCGACAGACGATCTGAAACTAGATGACTCGTATTGACAGCGATGAACTGCGGGAATAATTTACTGTGATTCGTATGAGCTCTTATGTAACTATTTGTCGCCATCATAAAATACGTACAAAATAGGTTTTCTGACCGTCTGCTACTTCATTTGGCTCCTTTCTACCGTGAATCGCCATCGCGCGTTTCGTTTTGCATATGCCACGTGGCGCCGTCGTTCCAAAATCAGCTCACACGTCCAAATTGGGCGCCTTTGCTTATAGGCAAAAATCGTTTTTATTTATTTTCGCAATAAACAGGTAAGTACCGTCCTTGTACCCGTTGTGAAACAAAATAGACCACAAAATGCGACCTTCGTGTGAAGCTTGAGTGCGGACTGGTAAGTACGGTTAATATTATTAAAAACAAAAGAGAGGAGGCTAACAGGTCGGCATCAAACAGCAAGACTAGTAGAAGTGTTATGTCAGAGAGGGAAAGTCTACCAGCGGTTGTAATTTGCCTCCCCAAGGCGGGCGGTGCACCGAAACGGTCTGTTGGGGAGGAGGGGGTGATACAATAGCAAAAAGGTAAAAAGGGGGGAGGGGGAGGAGCTGGAGGAGGAGGAGGAGGAGGAGGAGGAGGAGGAGGAGGAAGTAACTTTGTTATATCCGTAGGAAAGGCCTAGTTAGGGCCGGTGTGCTTCAGGTGCTGGCAGAATGTACAGGTAGCATGTGTGACAGAATTGTGCCCAATGGAATTTGCTTTACCCGCCTTCACCCTCGCCCTATCTTTCCCTCCCGCCTCCCCTTCGGTTTGAAGGTCAAATTGCGAGCATCGGCGCTGCTTTTTTCGTGGCCGCTTCGCGAAAACGGTTGTAAAAACCACGAAATGCGGTGAGGGCCGCTCCGCAACTAAACGGAAGTTTGTGCCGGCGTCCTCGCATGCCGCGATGACAGTTACAGGCGCAGAAGGAGCGCCCCCAGGGCAGCACCCCTGGGCCAACGGAGAGCGCCCCGTCTCGCTCGGAGGTCAGCCGGGTGCCGTGGCAGTGGCGGGCAGACTTTCGGACGACGCGGCTCGCCGACTGCGCGCCCGGCGCGTGAATAATTTACAGCGGAAAAGAAGAGGAACGCGGCGGTGAATAATAAAAAGAGGCGCCCGTAGCAGTACAAGCGACGCCGGCGGCATGTAACAGAGAGCAGAAACATCCGCCGTGCCCGGTCGTTCGCGGGGCGCCCTTTCGTCGGCAGAGCCCAGCTGCAACACATTCTCCAAGATCGGGTGCGCGCGACCACTGCGAAGAAGCAACGCACCGACCGAGGAGGAAATGGCCACGTATTTTTGACGTTTCTTACTCAGCCACACACAACCTTTTCCCTCTCAGTGCGCGTGTGCCATAGGCGGTAGCTTCGTTGTTTTGTCTGCGAGGTAGATTTCCAATTGCTGGGTCAGTACGGACCATGGGGAAACGTCAAACTTTCAAGGGGGGACGTGGAACAGCTATTGGCCACATGACGTACAGGCCTTCGAAGAACGCTTTTCATTAGGCTGTGGCTGTCTTCAATGAGACGTCGGGACCATAAAAACACATTAAACAAATTTTTTGCTATTTGTAGCATGTGTTCCGCACTTTGGATGCATTTCAACACTCTTGAAACACTTTCCGCTGTTCTAAATACCACAAACACAATAACTGGGTGCATAGGCCGGCAGGCTCACTCACGAGCGCAATCACGCACCTCCCTCTCATCACTCACGAGTGAGTGTGGGCGCCACTCACGTGAGCCCCGCTCACCACTCGTGAGTGGTGCCGCTCTGATCCCGGCTCATTTATATCACTTAAGCCCACATCATGTACCCTTGTAAAACAGAACGTTGATACTCAGCAAAATATTTAAAAGAATGTTAGAGCTTATCTGGGCGAAAAGTGAATTAATTAAGGAGGATTGAGAAACGATCCTTAATAAATATTTACTGACAAAATCGTTCGCAAAAATAGGCGCAGTAACAATTATGCGTAAAATAACCATAATAACAACGCAGACACACTCTTTACGAAAATTGTTCTTTGAGATTTTGAAGAAACATCAATCAATAAAATGGGATCGACGAACCACGCTTAGTGTATCATTTCAGGAGAAATCGTTTCGAAGAAATAGAGTCCATTTGTGATAATGCGCAATAAAAACAATAACAGGTACATCGGCAAACCTCTAATTGAGTTCAACAAGAGACATTGTTTTTCTTTTTGTTCTTTTCTTTCGATCAATCATTGACGCTCCAGAATCTTTTGCTGTATCGAAATCTCCCTGCACTGAAATGTCCTGGTGCTAACCCTTCATGGGCTGACATGTCCGCGTACGGAAAGTCTATGTAAAAATACCCTGAATAAAAACGTGTTATTCTATTCCTTACGTTCCGTAGGTTTTAGTTTGTGTTATAGCTGATTGTTCTGCTTTATTCAAGAATTTGTTATCACAATTTTAGTTGCTAAATTCATGGTAGTGAAGTCATTTTTTTACAGCGAAGATGCATATCGCTCGTTCCTATATGCATTTGTCCATGTCGTGGTACGTCAGCAGAATTTTTCAACAGAACACGCTTTGCGGCAAAGCGAAATTTCTGCGAATCTCGACACGTGGGATGCAGCGGCCGGAATCAAATCGGCGTCCTTGGGCTCGGCAGCACAACGCCTTAGCCACTGAGCTACTAATGCGGGTTCAGATTTAGATTCAGTTTATTTCATGTACATGTACAGTCGTCAAAACTGTTAACAAGAACAAAAAACGAGGTGCCAGCGTGTGCACAGAGCGGCTGCTTACGATAGCGCTCGGGCTGCTAAGCCAGGCTGTGCGCATGCGCTGAAGCACCCGAGTGCAGTAGGGCAGCACCGTGAGTGCCGATAACCAGGCGCCAAACATGCGGCTGTAGCTATCGGGAGCTGCCACTCTGGGCGTAGGCAGGCACCACGTTTTTTGTTGTTGTTAACTGTTTTGACGACTGTACATGAGGGGGTTGGAAAAAAAGCTGCAGTTCTGCAGGTTGACAAAGCTCCAACCACCTGGTTACTTCGACAACAGTGCGTACAGAACAAATACAGCAGCAAATAATTTCATGTACACCATTCGACTGCAGCATTCAAAATGTGTAAGTCATACGTTTTAGACCTAAAAAGCGTAATGTAGCAGTGCAATGCACAACGGAACAGTCGCAATACTAAAAAAACGACACGACTGCGTACATATATAACAATGGAAAACAATTCTATGCAAAATACAGTGCAGGGGCAGTGTAAGAAACAAAATGTAGTGCTTTTGTATAGAACGTTGAGTGACCCGCCGCGGTGGCTCAGTGGCTAAGGCGTTGCGCTGCTGAGCACGAGGTCGCGGGTTCGATTCCCGGCCGCGGCGGCCGCTTTTCTGATGGAGGCGAAAAGCAAAAACGCCCGTGTGTACGAGATTTCGGCGCACGATAAAGAGCCCCAGGTGGTCAAAATTAATCCGGAGCCCTCCACTACGGCGCGCCTCATCGCCTGCGTTGCGTCGGCGCGTTAAACCCCACAATCAATCAGAACGTTGAGTAATCTCAGTATTATTGAGATTAACATTATATTCGCATAGTTAGCCCGGCTGGCGGGTGCAAACCAGTGTTCAAGATTTCTCATGCTGTACACAGAATTATTCCGAGTCAAGTTGGCCAAGTTCAGTAATGTATTTCTGTTATTTTCTGTTATGGAGTCGCTCCTTTGTTAATGCTTTACGGAGGGGATAGTCGAACAGTTTTTGTACATCAATCAATTCGAATTCTTTTAGTAAATCTATAACTGAGTGCAACATTGGAGTATTGATTATTACTTTGATGACTTCATTCTAGTCGAGAAAATTTAGAAATGTTTGACATAGTAATGTCAAACTTCAAATTACGTTCACCTTTAAACTTAATTAACACAGTTCAATTACAATTATTTCTTTGCCACAGAAGCTGTTTAACACTGTTTCTCTATCAGTAACCATCGTTCACGACGGCTTTCATCGGCATGCAGCGAAGCCGCTTTTTAACACGAAAGTGTTTTATTCCGGGATTCACGAAGATTTCACTTAGGTCATATCCGTCACGGAAGTGACGCCAGTACAACAAAACAAGCGACCTGTTAAGGGTGCACTCCTGCACACAGGGTCTTCTTGCGGGGAAGCAACCTTTAGTACTAAAAAGTCGTCAGTACTAGTTTAGTGGTTAGTACTAGTCGTTAGTTAGTTTAGTCGTTAGAGATGTACAGGGCTGAGAAATTGAACATCAGAAAAGAAAATTTCTATGATAATTCCCAGGGCAGTGCTTTGCTTTTTGGGGCTAGAGCAGGTTGCTTGCGAACTAAAAGCTTTGTGGGGAAGTATTCACAAAATGACGGTGTATGCGTGGTCTGCGGAACAGAAACAGAAACTATGCGGCACATAGTGTTAGAATGCGAGGGTATCTATCCAAATCTAGGTCTGCGGAAAAGAAACAGAAACTATGCGGCACATAGTGTTAGAATGCGAGGGTATCTATCCAAATCTACATAAGAAAAATATTGGGCTTCCAGAAGCCCTAGGATTTTAACACAGATGAAGTTAACTTCAACGCTGTCGAGGCGACGAAAAGAAGATTAGAATGCTGGTGGACGAAAAGCAGAGAGGGGAATATTGCCTAGGACCGTTACCACCTGTAACAGGAAAAAAGTATTTTGTGCCTAATAAGCTTTTTGTGCCTGCCCTAAGCAGCGCTAGTATTAAACCGGGAGTATAAAACATAGGTATATTAGTCCTTTTTGGTAAGATGACATGTCACCACCCCGCTACAAAGGGGAAACCGATAGCAATCATCAATCATCATCAGTACGTTATACTTCGGGTTGTTCGTTGTCGGGTTGTATATTTTAACACGTGAGTGCTTTATGCCGGGATACACAGAGATTTCACTGACGTCATACCCGTCACGGAAAGGACCCCAGTACACTTTTGCCGAAGTGATCCGGAAGCAGGACGTCGCTCGCCAAGCACACTCACAAGACAGCCGCCGACCCGCAAATCATGCTCAGCTGCAGATTTCGCTGCGCATCTCACTTTCGTGTTTTAGCGATTCCTATGACAGAGGAATCACCGCAGTTTTTTTTTTTTTGTCATAGTCCTTCATCACTGTATTCAGGGTTTTCCCAAACGCGGGCCAAGAGCCGTCCATTTATTCTTCGTTCCGACGAGAAGTTGGCTGCCGTGGTCGGTAATTCTAATCATAGAGTTTCTTACAGTATACACTAGAGAGGAATCTGGCGCTATCCTCTATGCGGCTCACATCAAGGTCGTCTCTGTCGTCATGGACCGCCATTATACATCGCGCTCGCCTTAGTTTCATCATTCGCTTGGATTGAAACGTTTTAGGGACCGCAAATTTAAACAAAGTGCCACAAAAACGCGAAGAATAGTGTGCAATTATGTAAGTGGAAAATAAAAACAGGCTGTTTTAAAACTAAGAAAAAAAGAAGTAATGCGTATTTTTGCCAGAACGGTTGTGCCTGCTATTCCGCAGGCCAAGGTTGTTTACGAACAATGTTAATATTTGGGGGGTAACTCATTAGAGACTGTGCTTTTATTAATTTTACCATTATCTCAAATCATGAGTTGTTTGAAGAGTTTCGAAAGTTTTTTGAGCGTGCCTATGAAAACGTTGCCTTCGTGGTGAACCGGTGCACCGCGACCGCCAGCTAGTTTAACAAGAAAAAAATTTACACCATCTTCCCGCGAGGGGAACCATGGGGTAGATGCGACGCATCGGGGGTTTCCGTTGCGTTTCCGGTATGTTAGCGTGTCCATTGATGTTGTGTGTCCATATTTTGCGCAGCATGTTCACCCCCGATGCGTCGCATCTACCCCATGGTTCCCCTCACGGGAAGATGGTGTAAATTTTTATCGGGGTGGCCGGTGCTTGTTACGGTTGCGCCGACCATCGCGATAGCAGGCCTGTTAGTCTCCAATCAAATCATCGGTGGTCATCGGAGGATGTCATCGGCGGATGGGCGGCGGAACGACTGAGCGGAGCGGCGCAGTTACCGCGTTTATATGCAGCGTAATGAGAGAGAGCAGCGCATAGCAGCGCATGCGCATGTGTTAACCGAGCGCAAGCTGCGCGCAAGCTGCGCGCTAACCCGCACCCACGCACAGCTTGCACGGCGACGGAGCGAGCGCCGGCGAGCGCTAACACGCAGATGGCGCTGCGGTGAGAGCGGCGCTAGCGCGCAGCTGGCGCGGCGAGGAGAATGAGGGAGAGATGCGGACTACGCCGGACGACGCCGGAGGGACAAGGCGAGTGAAAGAGATGCGTCGCATCTAAAAGAAGACGTGGTGTTAAACAGTCGTGGACGATGACAAGATAGGACGCACACAAGCGCCCGTATCTGCCGTAGCTCGTCTTCGTCGATGTACGTTTTGTTTCTTCTTTTCGTCGGCTACAAATTTCGCGGCGGCATATTACCCGCTCATTCATACGTCCTTCGACTGCGGCATGAGCAACGTCAGGTGTGATCGTGCATTGCCTGCTGTTTCACTGAACACGGCTACCACAAAAACGGGAGGATTTCGGCTTCCTTGTAGCTCGTAAACGTGTTAATGCATAGCGAAGAAAGCAAATCCCAAAAACCGCTTAAAAATCAAATTGTCATGCGAAGCCCAAGCCAAAAAGGGGGCCTTCCCACGAACCCCCATGACGACATGGCTTACGAGGCGCAGTTTCCTCTCTAGTATACTTACTAAGAAACTCTATGATTCTAATGACCTGCAGTGCTTGCAAAGGATTTAAGATGCAAGCGCTCGCGAGCTCCCTGCGACAAAGCCAGCTACACCTTGACGTGGTGATGTTGCGTCTACTGCCGACGCCGGGGCTAGTGCTCCGCCGGCCGCTTAAAAAAATTCCCCCGCATTTCCCCGAGGGGGAGAATGTGAAAGTGCGAATGCACGGTTGTCGGCCCGCTTGCGGCGCTTGCGCTCGGCCCCCGCAGCCCACCGCCTCGCCGCCTTCTCTTCCATCTCTTCCATCGGGTTTGTAGTATCACGTGTACACCACGCAGTTATCAAGCCGCTATAACGCCGCTGAGTCGCCAACGCACGCCGCTGACGACGTAGTTTGAATGCGTTAAAGATATAAGGCGCGTTACTCACTGATATCAGCGTGGCGTCCGTGGCTTAGTCGGTAGCGCGTCGCGCTGCGGCCGCAAAGTCCTCGGATCGAAACCTGGCGCCGGATGCTGTTTCTTTTTTAAATATAGAGGAGCACTGCGGACGCCAACGCCGCCGCCGCCGGCGGTGGATGGTTTGGGGTCGCTTATAAAGTGCATTCGCACTTAAAACGCCTCGTCACGACTGCCTACACCGACCAGTGAAGCATCGTCTGCGAGCGCAGGCTGGCAGACGATGCTTTAGCTGCCGCTCGTCTGGGATGCTCGGAACAACCTCCTTCCCGTGCTTGGACTTCGTGCCATTTTGCGCAGTTACCTGCGTGGAAACGTCGTGTTAATTGTAGGCATATCTTTTTCTCTGCGTGTGCGAGTAGTGCGCATATGTGTAGCAGTGACACAGACGGGGTTCAGGCCATTCCCTGCCGACTAAACGACGACTGATACCCGTGGTGGTGCTGCGCAGTTTCCGTCGGTATTCGCTGACCTCTAAACTGCGGTGAAAACTATTCAGCTGTTTGTAGCCTTCAAAAGGTGACAACTGGTTAGGTTTGTCATTTCCAAGCCAGATGTATGTGGGCAAGTCGGCCACAACAAATATTTTCCGCGTCGGGTGCTGCTGTGCGGGTAAGGTCAGTTTTTATGTCAGTCGCAGTGGTGATGGAGGAGACTGCAGGTGAGGAGCAATTTAGAGGACATGCTCTGAGGATTGTGCGTTGACTAATGAGGATGATGACACAAGGAGGTTTGTGCGGAAGTTGCGCGCCGCCGGCTGGCTCGAAGGATGGATCAGCCTCCATGGAACCGAGATTTACGGTAAGCTTACAATCTAAACCGACATTTCCCATGAATGAAAACAGAGCATATTCCGCTCACGGGTATTAATAATAGCCACAATAGCTGCAGCAAACGGGTGAGTGGAATAGCCAGATTTTTGCGGCTGCACTCTGTGCACCTTGCGCTTCGTGTTCCGGGGCTGCGATCGGGGATTACCCAAACATACATAATCAAATAGCTGTGTCAGCACTTGGTTAGTTTTTTTGTAACGGCAGCAACGCCCTCTGCATTTTTTGCGATTCTAAAATCAGTTCCTACGATCTAAAATTGCTCTCACGAACTCTTGCCGAAACTTCTACATATACATGTATGGAACACACATACTCCGTGATCTGCCAGCGATAACTCCGGTGACGCCGCGACACAGCGAAGGTGGGCTTTGAGTGCAACGTGGTTGCGCCAGGTGAAGTCCTTCGTAAGCGGCGCGCAGACGCTTCGTCACCGATGTCTGAGACAGCCGGTCGCTTTGCGTGCCTTCGTTTGGACGCCGCCCCTTTCTTAGCAGCACCGCTTCGCGAACGCGAGCGCGCCACCTGAACGAGGGCTTTTAAAGACGACAATCTTTCTTGGGATACTTAAAGGGACACTTAAGTGAATTTGTCAAGCTCCTGTTTTTGCTGGCACTGCGTAGACTGGCTCAAATTAACATACTTTTCATCGTTTATACGGGCGAAAAGGTGGTATTTATTTTATACAGCCTGAAAGAAGAAAAACTACCATGCGCGGCTTGCGGTGGCCGCATTAACTAACAGAAGTGACGTCAATACAAGGTGCTACGTGATTGGACGATGTCCAAGATTAGAATTCAAACCAGTTCCGGCTTCGGTCCTGCGAAACAACATGCTTGCGATCTGACGTTATCGTTGGATGGGCATTCTCAATATCTCAGTAATCGACATACCGTGCTTCTGCCATGTTGTCGGCTGTAAAATGCGTCAGATAAGCCTACGAGTACGGCTTGGAATCGTAACAATCACTAGCCGAGGCGTACGCAGTGGATTAACGCCCTCCGCGTTACCGCGGACGCTCAAATGCGGTGCGCTTTTCCCCATCTTTGGAGCTTGCCTGGCTCGTGCCTGAATCGTAAGAGGCGTGTTCGCACCAAGCCAAGGGTCGGCTGATTCGGTACTGTGCCCGCAAGCAGTCGGTGCTTATGGCAACGCCATGCCAACGAGAACTCGCCAGCGCGTCAGTGTCAGTCTCGGTCAGTCTGCTTGCATTCTGCGAACTCGCTCGTGGAGCAATGCACGTTACAGCGCGGGAATGGGGAATTCAGCATAGAAAATATTACCCAAAAACAAATAAACCAACTTCTAAAAAACACGCACTATCGGGGATTCGAATCAAGGCGAAAATTTGGACGAATCGGAATACATTACTCTTGCACAGCGTAAAAGGACGGGACACGAGTAAGTAATAGACACCAGCGTTTGTGGTGTCTATTACTTATTCGTGCACCGTCCCTTTACACTGTGCAAGATGAACGAGGATTCGAACTTGCGACTTGCAAAACAACTCCAGACCACTCAGCCGTTACCTTTTTTTTTCCCACATGGTATTTATTGCACTACATGTCAACGTAGAAAATGATATTTACAACGCACATTTACACCCATGTACACTTACAAATGAGTTGATTACAAGATGAAAAACAAAACCAGACACAATGAACAATTATGTACATACAGTTTAAAACGGTGTTAACATTTACAACTAATAATGAGGGGATACCAATCAGGGCGAGAATCATTTTGGTCGTAGACGTCTTTAATATTAGTGAGCATGTGGCAGAAGTGTGATCTGGAAGAAACCATAGGCTCAGCGTGCCTATCCAGCATTCGCGTTTTCCATAAACTATGCAGAGTAATTAGAAGAAAAAAAATCATATAGCACATCACCTTCTGCGGGTGATACGAGATACCGTATACCATGTGTAGTCAATTGAAAGTCCTTCTTAAGATTCCTTTGGAGGACATCCCAAAATAGTATGGCATCCTTACAATTTATGAAGCAGTGCTCAATTGTTTCCGGTACATCGCACAGGTGACAGCTGACGGAAGACACAAAAATGTTCTGGTTGTGCAGCCACGTCTTAACAGGCAAAGTTTCGCTGCGATGCCAAAGACGGAAATATAAAGTATATAATGTATAGCCTGTTTACATTTTTTGCAGCTTGAGCTCCACTGGCCGAGATTGAGCAGTTTCGCGTGACTCCTGGAGAGCCGTGCTGCGCATGCGCGAGGAGCAGTGCCGTCTCACGGCGCACAGTCGGTGCGCCAGAGCCGCCGCTGTCGCGATTGTATTGGATTGGAAATCGTTTTATTAGCAGTAAGCATGATAGTCAGCTAATCCTAGACAACCAGGAAACCTAAGAATAACCAGCTGAACCTTAGCTCACGCTCCGTATATCCTGGCATAGCCGAGCTAAGCCAGCACTAATTTTTTTTATTTAGCATTTCAAGCAGCTTAGATGAGTATTTCTTGCATAGCGCTCGTGCAGGGAGCGTCCACAATATTTCCACAATATCTCATGTCTAGCAACTGTGTTCCTTAGACGGGAAACCGTTCGCAGATGTGTGGTCGTGCTGCTGACCGCTCTGCTAGTTGACCCAGCGCAGAAAGTGCTTCCCGCACCCTGGTTTTACGCTGTACGATAAAAGTTTCGGGTGATTTTGATTCCGTCGTACCTATATTACCTTCGCTGGCTCTTCTCACGCCTCCAGTTGTAGATTTTTCTACTAGCCCACCAGTCTGCGAAGCGTCGCATGTACGCTTGTGTGGGGCAACTTGGACTTAGAGCTTGATACACTCTACAGTGTAACAAACTAAGGGCACATTCTTACTGGCACAAACGTGCCGTGGCTTAGTTTCAACTTAGCGAACGAATTGCGACGACCCGCCGGCCGCCGGCCGACTAAACGCTGGGCCAACTGATTCTGTCGAAAGGTCGGTGGGCCGTGCAGTAGCGCAGTCAAATCAGGCCATCTCGTTTTGACGTAATAGGAAACGTCATAGGAAATCGGCTGGGAGGATGCATGAGAGGACAGCCTTTCGAATTGATTTTTCTACTGAATAAATTCTCGTAAACGCAGCGAGAGTGGTCGAAACATAGCCTAGAGGCTTCAGACTACAATTTGCGCTAGTAATCCCGCAATGTTGATAAATCCCTTCAGTGTCCCTTTAAGGGGCATAGAGTTTCTTACAGTATAGTACACTAGAGAGAAATCTGGCGCTAGCGTCTATGCGGCTCATATCATAGCCGTCTGTGTCGTCATGGGCCTCCACCATGCGCTCACCTAAGTTTCGTCATTGGCTTGGATATAAACGTTTCAGTGGCCGTATATTCGAACACAGTGCCACAAAAATGCAAAAAGTGGTGTGTTATTATATACGCGGAAAATAATACCGGCTGTTTTAAAGCTAAAAAAAGGACGGGAAGCGTATTTTCGCGCTACGGTTGTGCCTACTATTCTGCAGACCAAGCTGGTTGTTAACAACAATGTTAATATTTTGGGCAAAAATTATTAGAGTGTTATTTTTTATTTTACCATTAATTCAAATAATAAGCTGTTTGAAGACCTTGGAAATGTTTTTGAGTGGGCGTTCTAAAATATGAGTAACTTCTAAAATATGAGTGAATTTCTCTTTTTGGTCATTAGCACCGTCATGCCTAACACATTTATTGCCTTTGCGTTTTGGCGTGTAGCACGGACCTCCCAAATAATGTCATTCGGTTTCTTAAAAAAAAAAAAAGGAGCACTGACACCAATTTTCGGCGTTAATATTATTGCACAGTTCGCTTCCTTCACTCAACAGAATACCCTGGCTGAAATATGAGCGGCCTGCGACGCGAAGAACATAGTTCAATTGGATCTCATTTATCGCGCCGACGGAGCAGCCCGCAGAGCGGCACTCAGCAAATGGACATCAGCGTGACATCACTCCAGGAGAGGGAAAAGAAGTGACGCGACAGCGCTCGTCAAAAACTCGTGTCGTCACTTCACGCGCGCGGCCCCACGAGCGGCGAGCGGGCGCAACACCCTCTCAAGCGGGCGCCGGTGACGTCCGCACAAAGCGGTGAGGTCAGGCAGGGAGTCTGTCATATGCACCGTTTGGGATGAAAGCGCGGGAATTTGAAACAAACGATTTTCAGGCCGTGCAATGTAATTAACTATCACACGCTGAAGTATTTGAAGTGCTGTTTCAGGTTCGCCAGACCATTAAGCATCGGTAAAAGCAATAAAAGTGCAACATGAAATTTTCGTGTCAGTGCTCCTTTAAGGCCTTAAGCACTTAATGTCGTTTTTCGTGCACGTGTGGCACGGATATAAGAAACCCTATGTTAACGGCTAGTCACCTGATCCCATTCCTATGGGACTTCCCGATTCATGACCCACAAGCTTAAAAACTAGGCTGTGGCTAGCGTTCCGTCCAGACGGAACGATATACAGGTGCTAAAGTTCCGTCCAGACGGAACGGAGCGCTGCGGGTTATCCTTCCGTCCAGACGGAATACAACTGAGAGCTTAGCGTTCCGTCCACCGGCGTGAAATTTGTACAGTTCCGTCCAGACGAAAGCAAAACCGTCGGATTAGACGCCATGCTCACTCTTCAGAATTGGTGTAGAGGTTGCGCCTCGAATAATGGCACTATTGTAACACGTTCAATTCCCCCCAGACATGCGTGTTTTTTTTCTGTTTTTTTTTTTTTTGCGTGGTTGTGCCAGCGTTTTGTAACACCTAACGTCGTGCCCACTTTACAATTGACGCGGTGAGAGCAGTCGGTCCTGATTTTGCACTCAACCGGACGCTCCGCTGCCGCTCATTCAAGGCCGACGTATCGATCGCCAGAGTTCCGATCATCTGTAGTTCGTAATGGTGATTACTAATTAACGGTTATTCTGGCTAGTCAATGAGCGGAAGCGGTTCGTTCGGCTGGGTAAATATCAAGAAAAACTCTCGCTGCTTGTTGTGGAGCGGATGTGGTCGAGCTTCGCGGTTCGTTTGACGGCCGATCATCTCATTGAGAGTGATTAATAATCAAATGTGACTCTGGCTAGTCAGTGAGCGGAAGCGGTTTGACCGGTTGGGTAAAAATCTACAAAACTCAAGAAAGGCGATCGGACTAACTCTAACTCCGTCAAACGGAACTCCAAGCCGCTACCTCGACCACGCCCGCTCCACAACAAGCAGCGAGAGCAGTCTTTCTTGATATTTACCCAACCGAACGAACCGCTTCCGCTCATTGACTAGCCACAATAAATGTTAATTATTAATCACCATTACGAACTACAGATTATCGGAACTCTGGCAATGGATACGTCGGCCTTGGCTCTAGTGAGCGGCAGCGGAGCTGCCGGTTGAGTGCAAAATCAAGACCGACTGCTCTCACCACGTCAATTGTAAAGTGGGCACGAAGATAGCTGTTACAAAACACTGGCACAACCACGCAAAAAAAAAAAAAAACGCATGTCTTGAGGAATCGAACGTGGTACAATAGTGCCATTATCTGAGGCGCAACCTCTACACCAATTCTGAATAGTGAGCATGGCGTCTAATCAGCCGGTTTTGCTTTCGTCTGGACGGAACGCTAAGCTCTCAGTTGTATTCCGTTTGGACGGAAGGATAACCCGCAGCGCTCCGTTCCGTCTGGATGGAACTTTAGCACTTGTATATCGTTCCGTCTGGACGGAACGCTAGCCACAGCCTAAAAACTATGCGAAAACACAGCCTAAAAACGATGCGAAAAGGTTTTTTAACTACATAGAAATGTTCCTTGGCTTAGCTTGCTTCTTGTTTTTTCGTTAATGAAATTTAAAAAGAAAACAAGAAACACATTTTGGTTTATGTAGTTTTTCACTAGGTTGCTTCGTTAATGAAATTTAAAAAGAAAACAAGAAACACATTTTGGTTTATGTAGTTTTTCACTAGGTTGCTCTAGCTGTCTAGCAAGTGCGAGTTTTGTGTATTTATTTCAGGACAGAGGTCACATAATTCTAAAATAAGCAAACCACGCCGTTGCGAACGTTTTTATGCTTTTGTAAAACATTTCATATTCGTGCACGTTGGTTTTTAAGCCCGTGGCTCACGCAGTAGTAAGTCCCATAGAAATGTTAACAGGTGAGTCCCCCTTAAACACAAAAATTTTACTCCGTCCGCCCGTCAGTTCGTATGCGAGAGTGCGAGTGGTGAGGAAAAGTGGTGAGCGTCATGATGAGTGAGTGCTTAAAGAAAAAAATTTTTCAGTGTGTGCGAGTGAGTGGCGTCCAGTTTTGCCGAGGTATGCTATCGTGCGGGAATCTCACTAGGCTCACTTCGTAAGGAGACGCTTTTCTGAAATTGATTGATCGAACGCCTTTCTATCTCAACCTCTTTAAACTTGCTAAATTGGCAAAGCCACGCTGCACCATGTAAGATTAGGCCAGTTTCGGTCAGCAATAGAGAAAAAAAGCACAGGCAAATAACCTTTGTGCTAAGCTATATGTATACAACTAAGGGTTAAAGGTAGGAAGGTGGGTTCGAACGAGTGGATAGGGTGTACACGCTTCGCAACATGCACCCACTCATTATACACGTCTTCCCACCAAAATTTCTGCATGTTGAAATTACAGTCTAGTGTAATTATGGCTGGCCAGAGATACAGTATACCAAGCTACTAGTGCAAAAATGTTCTGCAACGAAAAAAAAAAGCACTTCTATTGTTGCGATCATAAACGGGCCCCGCCCCCTATCAGGCCCCGGCGGATTGGTAGCGTTTATCCCTATAAATACGCTGTTGGGAGAATCGGCTAAAACACAGACCCCACAGCTCCACCAGCACCAAGGTGGAACATCAACGTCCTTCCAGAAAACGCTCTGCGGCAAAGCCAACTTTATAGCAAAGGCAGCATTGTGCGTCGAGGCGGATGACTCGGACGCAGCCGTCCTTCTCACCGCCTTGCGAACATCACTGGTGGAGGAAGCGCGCTAGACCGGCTGGAGAAGGAGCGCAGTTCTCGTGACCCGCTGATCTCGTGCCGTGCCAGAGAGGTGCTACGTCAAGCGGCCTCTAGCGCTCGCTCACCCAGCCGATGCGGAGCGGTTTTAAATGGCCCGAGGCTTAGCACGAGTTTGAATTTGCCTGGCAAAATGGCTCGGCATAGAATATGCCTCAGCGAGCACCCCCTCTGCCACGTAATTGCCTCATTATCACCATATTTCGCAGTCACTTTGCAATTTTTAACGACGATCGTCTTTCTTCGGCTACTTGAACGCGGAAATTTCGGTCTGTCTGTCCCTCGATTCAGCCGCCCAGCCAAAGTTGCTGCAGAGGTTGAGCGATACGTTTATATAGCCACAACCATGTCTAAACATCTAATTTCAATGGCATTGCTCATACCTGTCAACATTTTTGAGCCAAAATAAAACATTACGCATATCTGATGCAAAACATCAATACATAAGGAATATTTGCAGTGTTCCTTTATTAAAAATACATGGCTGCTTGATTTTCGCGATAGCAAGTGAGGCACTACAGCCACAGTAGAAAAAAAAAATAGGCCGTAGAAAAGGTGCCATCTGGCGGTGGCCCTGGGAGCGCACGATTGCTCAGGGCCAGTGTCAGGTGGTGCCACCAGCGTCGATAGAAATATCTCCACCGGTGCGTTGCGCGGTTCGTGTTTCTTGTCTTCACTACGCGGCATCGAATTTCGTTGTGCGCGGTGTGCACATAGCTCTGGAAAGGACGCCGCCAGATACGATTTTCCATCCTTCAGCGACCATGGCAGTGGGGATGAAGTGCCAAGTCTAGACGCGAAAACATGCCCACAAAATGCCAGGAAAACACTGAAGACGACATTCCGGTGGAGACGTGCCGGAGTGCTGACGCCCGTCGTCTTAAGCGTACCAAGGAAACGCCCGAGAAACGTGCCGATTGGCTAGCGAAAGACAGAGAGGCGAGGCGCACCCGGAGGCAGCACGCGCGACGCGTGAAGCGTCCGTTTTCCAACCCTGCGGTGACAACACGGTAAAGATGAAATCTTAAACAAACCTCCATTGCACTTATCATGCCAGGACGGAAGTGGTAGGGGTAGAGCATCACGGGTGAGCGGGGAAGAGACGAGGACTGACGCAGCGGTTGCGACAGAAGACTATCGTCTTTCGACGACACTTGTAGCGAAGCAAGCAGATACACGGCCAATTTTTTCGCCAAGGCTCATACAGACACGCAACCACTGCAAAATGCTCGAAAAGAATTGAAAACAAACTCGATTCGGAAAGAACTGGTTTCGAATGCGGAATAAAATACCGAATATTTATGCGACATTATTGCTAGTTTCAGAACACGAAATGCCATTTAAAGTGTTAAGCACGTTTAAAGACTGTCCTACACGGTCGTTTCAAAGGCCTTCCGAAGGCCTTCGAACCAACTGTCTATCGAGCACCCATTGTAAATACACGGAGAAAACTTGTAAGTGAGCGTTCCTTTCAACTGTCGATTGGAAGGCGCTGTGTACACCACACGCATAAGCTTATTGATTGATTGATTGAATGATTGTGGGGTTTAACGCGCCGACGCAATGCAGGCGATGAGGCGCGCCGTAGTGGAGGGCTCCGGATTAATTTGGACCACCTGGGGATCTTTAAAGGAGCCATGAAGACAAAATACAAGTTGGGTTTATTATAAAGACTGCTTAGTCCCGATAACAATGATACCAATATCATCGCAATCTTCGAAGAAATAACGGAGATATTAAAGAAAACGTGTAAAGCTGAGGCGACCCCCTAGCCAATTTCCCGCAACTTTTCTATGACGTCACGGAACCTTGTTTGTGCGATTGACGGCCGCCTAACTGACCTGTCGCGACGACACATGACTGGACATCTGTAATGGGGCCTCTAGTTCTATTTGACCGCATCACTTGAATGCTAACGTGCAGTTAACGCACTGAAAATTATGTTTTATTGTTGGCCCGTATGACGTCATTGTTGCTCATAACACGTCACTGTGGCGCGAAATTTGAAAGTTTTTAATTACTTCTTGCGTTTTTTTCGTTAAAAAACAGCTTTTGTGGCTCTAATGGAGCTGAGTGAGATACTGAATCCTAGTTCTTTCAAATTAAGCGAAGTTGTATTTTCTCTTCATGGCTCCTTTAACGTGCGCCGAAATGTCGTACACACGAGCGTTTTTGCTTTTCGCCTCCATCAGAAAAGCGGCCGCCGCGGCCGGGAATCGAACCCGCGACCTCGTGCTAAGCAGCGCAACGCCTTAGCCCTGAGCCACCGCGGCGGGTCACACGCATAAGCCCTTTTTTAACGTTCAGGACTGCAAGCTTGAAATTCACCCCACCATTGTGTGCGTGTGCATGCGTGTGTGTGCGTGCACGCATGCGAATATGTGTGTGTGTGTGTGTGTGCGCGCGCGCGCGCGCGCGCGCGCGAGAGAGAGAGAGAGAGAGAGAGAGAGAGAGAGAGAGAGAGAGAGAGAGAGAGAGAGTCGCTGTCTGTGTAAAAGCTCCTGAGAAACTATGACGTGCGTTCAGAGTGCATCCCCGCTAAAAATATAGACAGGCCTGCCATTTGTGTTCTTGGTACACCAATGACTCGATTTTTCGGTTTAAGCAGATCCCGATTTTAGGCATATACTTCCGGCCCAGAGCCTCCTGTAGTAAAGGGAGAGCAGAACGAAAATTATGAGCCATTCCACTCGGTGAAGGTGGATGACGAGCGAAGCTGGAGTCCTTACTACACGTGGCCTCCCCATTGCGACGACACAGAAGTGAAATTAACAATGCAAAAGGGCAACTTGTCTTGATGACGGAAGCGCCGCCCCGAGGAGCCGGAGGAAACTAGACACTCAAGAGATTAGAACGCCGCAAAGGGCGGACGGTGCGAACGTAGACATGGCCTACGCGGTACACGAAGGTCGTGTTGTGGTGTCACCTGGTTTCAGCCAGCCGTCTGGTGGCGCCGCCCGTGACAAGGGACACAGGGGGGCGTGCCCGAATAAAGTACTTCTTGTGACGCTGACGGCTGCGGTGGTGTCTGCTCTGGCCCCGACGAAAACAGCGTCGGGGTCAACATAAAACACAACATGGTGTCAGAAGTGGTCGAATAGACGCCTTCACTTATCCTTACTGTGGCAGAAGAAGAAATTATGGCCGACGAGCAACAGACTCCTGAAAGCAAGTGGCTCGGGATTTCGCTTCGGTAACCCGACGCGGTCGACTTCAACAACGCTGCGTCTTGGCCAACGTGGAAAACACGTTACGCGGACTACGCAGCGGTCTCCGGAGTATGCCACGCCTCGGCTGAAGTGCAAGTACGCTCACTTTTGTACTGTATGGGCGAGCTGCGGACGAGCTGCGGACGAGCTGCTCCCGTACGAGACCGTCGTCAAGCGCTTTACCGAACACTTCGTGCACCCGGCTAACGAGCTCTATGAGTCCTCTCACTTTCATAAGCGCACTCAGGAACCTGGCGAAAGTGTTGACGCTTATTACGCAGAATTGTGCAGACTTGTGAAGCGATGCAACTATCCGTCTGTTCAAGTCGAAGAGCGCCTCGTGCGGGATAGGTTCGTGGTCGGCCTCAGAGATGCTCGCCTCTCGGAGCAGTTGTGCCGTAATTCCAAGTTGTCGCTAAAGGAAGCTTGGACTCAGGCGCGGCAGTGGGAAGACGCCGAGAAAGAAAAAACGGCAAAAGGAACCGTTGGAGGATTTTCACCAGTCGAACTAGACGCAGCCAAAGCTCACAAAGCGCCGCGACGTCCGGAGGCCAGGCAGCGGTATGCGCCGCTCAAGACAGAACTCTCCGGCGCCGCTACTTGTTCTTTCTGCGGACGTTTGCCGCATCCTCGCTCAGAATGCATAGCCCGTGCGTCCCTCTGCAATCATTGCCGAAAGAAAGGACATTTTGCTGAGGTATGTCGTTCCCACAAAGCAAAAGCGACCAAGCTCGCCACTATCCACTTGCATACGGTCGTCGCACCCGAGCACGCCAAGTACGTGGATGTCACGGTAGACAATTATACGGCCTCTTTCAAGGTGGACTCCGGTGCGGAAGTTTCGGCGGTGCCAGCTGATTTCCCTGCAGTACCCCTTCAGCTCGACAAAGTGGAGAACTTGTTGACTGGTCCAGGAGGGCAACCGCTTCATGTACTGGGATCGTACGTCGCCCAGCTCTTGTGGCAAGGGAAAAGATGTGAACAGCGACTCTATGTGGTGCAGTCACTCACAACTGCACTACTGGGTTTCACCGCGCTGCAGGCACTGGAGGTCGTTAAATTTCTTGGAGACGTAGCGACTCCCCCTTCGAAGCATCATGCGGAACTGTTTAAGGGCCTCGGCACGCTGAAAGTAGAGTACCAAATCAGACTGAAACCTGACGCCGTACCATTTTCACTCAGTGCACCTAGACGTGTCCCCATCCCACTGCAAGGGGTGGTTCGACAAGAACTCGACAGAATGGAGGCCGACGGGTTCATTCGTCGGATAGATAAGCCAACACCTTGGTGTGCGGGACTCGTGGCAGTTCCAAAAGCCTCGGGTGGTTACCGACTTTGTGTTGACCTGACTCGTCTGAATGAGTTTGTGCTTCGAGAACGCCACATATTGCCAACCGTCGAGCAAGTTCTGGGTCTGATGGGCGACGCAAAAGTTTTTTCTAGGCTGGACGCTACAGCAGCGTTTCACCAGGTCAAGCTTGCTCCAGAGTCTCAAGAGTTGACAACATTTGTAACGTCTTTTGGTCGATACTGTTTTTGTCGCCTGCCGTTCGGTATCACATCGGCTCCTGGCTATTTTCAGAAGCAGGTGGCAAGGATCCTCGAGGGTCAAGAAGGTGTTGCAAATATGATTGACGACATCCTTGTCTTCGGTCGCGACAAGGAAGAGCACGATGCCCGTTTGGAGCAAGTCCTCTGTCGTCTCTCCAAAGCCGGAATAACTCTAAATCGAGACAAGTGCTGCTTTGGTGTGTCCGAAGTGCCTTTCCTAGGTGTGGTTGTCTCAGCCGATGGCATCAGACCCGATCCAGAAAAGTTGGAGGCTATCAAGACTGTTGAAGCGCCCAAGGACATCGCCGAACTTCGCCGACTTCTCGGGATGGTGAACCACCTAGCTAGGTTCCTCCCTAACATCTCCGAGATTACAGCACCCCTGCGTGCGCTTCTGAGCAAGAAAACGGCCTGGTCCTGGCACCACGAACAAGAGTCAGCCTTCAGCAAGATCAAGCAGCTGCTGGTATCAGATAGGTGCATGGCTAAATATCACCCCTCCTACGGCACCACGATTTCGGCGGATGCCAGTTCTTTCGAACTCGGAGCAGTCTTACTTCAAACGCAGCCTTCAGGAGCACGTCGACCAGTGGCTTTTGCTTCTCGCTCCATGACGGTCACGGAACAGAGGTATAGTCAGACAGAGAAGGAAGCTCTGGCGGCGGCATGGGCAATGAGCAGGTTCGATGAGTTCGTACGGGGCATAAACTTTGCCGTGGAAACGGATCATCAACCACTAGTCACTCTGTTTAGCAAAATGGAACTGGATATGCTCCCTCCTCGTGTTCAAAGTCTGCGCCTCAAGCTCATGCACTACCAGTTCACCATGCAGTAGGTCCCAGGCAAACTACTAGCAACTGCTGATGCTCTCTCAAGGATACCACCGAAGGTTTCTTCTCCCCTTGATTCGGTGGAGTTGTTCGCAACAGAAGTTGTTAGCAACGCATCCTCAACTTTGCCATTGAATCGGGATGACGTCAAAAGAGCCCAAAGCACGGATGGCGAGTGCACATCCCTTATTTCTTTTGCCCAACGTGACTGGCCTCATAAGAAGAAGCTGCCCTTACATTTCACGAAGTATGCTGCGGTAGCTAATGAGATCACAGTCTGTGATGGGCTTCTGCTCAAAGGTCCCTGCATTGTAGTTCCTAGTTCCTTGAGACCAGCAGTCCTGCATCTGTTGCATGAAGGACATCAAGGTATAAACCGGTGCAAAGCGAAAGCCAGAGACTCGGTGTGGTGGCCGGGGATTGCTAAAGACATCGAGTCCATGGTAGCCCGATGCGAACAGTGTGCACGCACTCGGATTAATCCAGCGGAGCCACTTATTTCCACACCTTTACCGAGCCGCCCATGGGAGGTTCTGGGCATGGATCTCTTCCACAGCAAAGGACAAACGTTTTTGCTCCTCGTGGATTATTACTCCTGCTACCCTGAGGTTATTACCTTATGGTCGTCCACAGCTTCTGCAGTCGTCGAGGTGCTCAAGAGCAGATTTGCTCGACATGGTATCCCAGAAGTTGTGAGATCGGATAACGGGCCACCCTTTTCTTCCCATGAGCTCAAGAGGTTTGCCGACTCCTACGGGTTCACCGTTGTGACCAGCAGCCCGCACTTTCCTCAGTCAAACGGAGAGGCTGAAAGGATGGTCCGCAGAGTGAAAGAACTGCTTGTCAAATCGAGTGACCCACATCTAGCTTTACTCAGCTACAGAGATACCCCGGGCGTGAATGGCTTCAGCCCAGCTCAACTCCTAATGGGAAGGCAACTCAGAACTCGCTTACCGAAGATGAAACAGTTGCTGCAACCGTCCTGGCCTGCTAGAGACACAGTGGCCACAAGTGATGCATCTTACAAGATGAAAAGTGAGTGCAACTTCAACCAGCACCATCAAGCCAGGCCACTGCCTCTGCTGGAGGCGGGAGAACGAGTGTGGGTTCTACCTGAAGGAGTTCGAGCTTCGGTGTTAAGTGAGGGCCAACGACCTCGCTGCTATATTGTAGAGACTGATTAAGGTGCAGTCCTGAAGCGTAATCGGCGACACCTGTCGGGGTTCTCACAGCCGAATCAAACAGACCCTGGAATTCCTATGGACACAACGCAGGGTGCTTCTCCTACAAATCCAACGGTGGAGATACTGAACGCTGCACCTAACGTAGCAACAGACGTCGGCAGTGACCATCGAGACGATGGTGTTATGAGAACGCGTAGTGGTCGCCGTGTAGTTCCACCAGCCCGTCTGAACTTGTAAAGCTACACAAGTTCGTGGAGGAAGGAGGTGTTGTGGTGTCACCTGGTTTCAGCCAGCCATCTGGTGGCGCCGCCCGTGACAATGGACACAGGGGGGCGTGCCCGAATAAAGTACTTCTTGCTGTGACGCTGACGGCTGCGGTGGTGTCTGCTCTAGCCCCGACGAAAACAGCGTCGGGGTCAACATAAAACACAACAGGTCGCACAGCGGCAAATCTTTTAGAAACCTCCATTATCTACCTGAGAGCCTACTGATCTTGAAAACGATGACTTCCGATAACTCATCTACTCGAAATGCACATCCAAGTGAAGAGACGGATATGCATTTGCATAGGGCCGTACTCTCAGTCCGTCCTCCACTCCATTTGCTCCCTCCATCGGCTGAGGAAAGGATTCCGCAATGCTTAAAGGAGTACTGGCACGAAAATTTCATATTCCACTTTTATTGCTTTTATCGATGCTTAATGGTCTGGCGAACCCGAAACAGCACTTTAAATACTTCAGCGCGCGATAATTAATTTCATTCAACGGCCTGAAAATCGTTTAGGTCAAATTCCCGCGCTTTCGTCCCGAAAGGCGCATATGACGGAATCCCGGCATGACCTCACCGCTTTGTGCGGACGTCAAAACACTGGGGAGGCCGATGGGGGCGTTGTTTCGACCGCGCCGCCGCCGGAGCTGAACGGCTGAGCTGCCTGAGTGCTAGGCCTACCATTGCGGCGGAAATTCGATGACAGCTTTCAAAAAAGTCCTGGCGGCGACTCCTATTGCGCTTCCGGGCTATATTATTGCTTTCTTTTCCGTGTGTGGTACTTTATTTTTGCCAACAGTGCCTTTCTGGGCAGCAGTTATGCCTCTAGCTCTGGCTACGTGCACCCGTTTGTGAATGCGCCGACGCCCGCCCGCCGCTCGCGGGGCCGCGCGCGTGAAGTGACGTCACGAGTTTTCGACGAGCGCGGTCGCGTCACTTCTTTTGGCTTTCACGGGATGATGTCACGCTGATGTCCATTTGCTGAGCGCCGCTCCGCGCGCTGCTCCGTCGGCGCGATAAATGAGATCCAATTAAAGGATGTTCTTCGCGTCGCAGGCCGCTCATTTCAGCCAGGGTATTCTGTTGAGTAAAGGAAGCGAACTGTGCAATAATATTAACACCGAAAATTGGTGTCAGTACTCCTTTAAGCATGGGGAAATCGATTTCAAGGACCTTCTCCACTGGAGGTTCGAGTGGAGGAAAGATTCAGAATACCAGGGATAAAATCAAACGCTGTTTCATCGAATTCAGCACATGTGTCTTTGCACATGCAGAACCCTAATGCACGGAACCCTGGCCATGAACGAACCTCGATGTAAAAAGAATGAATTTTCGATGCCAAGCGACATCGAATATGAGGGGCTTCCTTACTTCTTGACTAGGATGGATGAATAAGATGACTTGTCAAATGATTGTGCAATTTGTATTCTATGCGGAATTTGTATGCAGTGCACAATGAGCTTGGTTCTAGTATGCACTCTGGGCGCTAAGTACAATTCGTGGTGTCTGCTTTTGGGTTAGCGAATAGTTTCATTACAAGACAAAACGGTATTTCGTGCGAGTGCTTGGATATGACCGCGTTTAGTCATTTTTCACACCATGCAGTTAATGTTCGCACGTGACCCTGGTTACAACTAACGCCTTTAATGACCTGCAAAGCTCGTTGTTCGCCAATTCGTTGGTTTGGCTCTGCTGTCAGTAACATAACTGTTTGCGGACTTTTTACTCGTGTACAACCATTGCATTGCACTACTGCACAATTTCCGCATGAACTTGTCATTTCACGCGTACCTGGGGGTAACATTTATCAGTGCGCAATTATCATGTGACTTTGTAATGCGGAAGGGAGTAGTAGAAATTAGACTGTATTTAAGGGCTGTGACCGAGTGAGCGATTGGCGCACATGGGGAAACTTGAAAACGAGTGGAACCAACAAATGCTAATGACGGGAAGCCCAAGGGTACAGCTAGCTATAGAAGTAGGAAGTAAGGTTTGCAAGCAGGGGTGTCCCCATGAATTAAATATAGGGGGGTGGAGGTTGCCTAAGATTCGCGGGCGGGGGGGGGGGGGAGTATATTTTATAGATGAGCTAGAAACGGTAGTCATTTTTAATTCTTCTTATTTGTATCACTGACGCCACCATCATGACGAAGATTGCGAACCTTTTCTTCACTTTACACAGCGGTGAAAGTGGAACTCCAGAACGCACAAAACTAAACAACAAAAACTACATCTAACGTGTCACCCGCCGCCGTGGCTCAGTGACTAAGGCGTTGTGCTGCTGAGCACAAGCAAGTGGGTTCGATTCCCGGCCGCGGCGGGCATTTTTCTGGTGGAGGCGAAAAGCAGAAACGCCCGTGTGTACGAGATTTCGGCGCAAGTTAAAGATACCTAGGTGGTCAAAATTAACCCGGAGCCCTTCACTACGGCACGCCTGATCGCCTGTGTAGCGTCGGCGCGTTAAACCCCATAATCAGATCACATCTAACGTGTCGAGAAACTACGCAGCAATGCAGACTACCAGCAATAAGCCTTATCATGCTATGAATTTGGGACTGCTGCACACAATTCGTTGGATATGTACATACATTACAAGCACAGCGATCTCGACGGTTCACTCCGTAACTGAACTATTAAAAATTATGAATTAAGAAGTAAGCAAAAAAACCCTAAACCGCCGCAAATATATCTACGCATTCTTAACCACACTCTGAACATTTGCATGCGCCTTAGTTTGAAAAAAAAAAAAAACACTTGCTACTGTGCCTTCAGCAAAACAAGGGGGGCGGGGCGAAGGTAGATTAATCACTGGTCACAAGGTCCGAAAATCTACATTTAATCTTGGTTCTTCTGTACCTTGCGTCTTTGAAAAGTTGTCTTTGAAATGCATCGTCAGCTCGACTTGTCCCAAAGCCTCGTTCTTTTTTCTGTGTCAGCGAGCTGCCTATATCCGCCGCTACGTTACGAAAAATACAAACAGCAGCAACAAAATGTGCCATGAAGGCTACCAGTAAGCGACGTGAGAAATCCATGGTGATTGGTGCTTTTTGAAGGTTACACAAGACACTCAAAACACGCTTAAACAAATGAAGCCGTAAAGTAGTACCACTCCGCCCAGTGCGCCTGCGATTTTTCTGTAATGTTGCGGAGTTTAGCAACTCAGTTAGTGGCGGCCAGTGCGCATGACGGGAGAAAGGCCCACTTGTTCCTCCACAATAGAGGAGCCGAGGAGGTGGCGCTTTCACTGTCGCTCGTAAAGCGGCCGATCTGTGGCGGGCACGTGTGCAGCGCAGCACCCCGGGTTCTGGCGGCAGCACTCCTTCATTCCCCGAAGGCGGATCCCTTCCGAGGAGGCCGGAGCTTCGCGGAACCCAGCCGGACGAGGCCGTTCTGCAAACTGGGTCATCATGCTGCTGGCCGCTGCATGCGCCCCGCGCCTTTGTTCGCGCTCGGGGCCTGGACAAGGGAGGACGCGTGTCCCAGCGGGCCCTCGTTAGGCCTAACCAGGCGGCCGCGCTCCCCCGGGGACCCCGACGGACCCCCTGCCGCGGAGCTGGCCCGGGCCGGACCCCCGGGGAGCCGCCGTCGCCCAAATTGACTCGCCTCGGGCCGGCTGGCGCGCGCATGTGCGCCACAATGGCCACGCACTCGGCGCGCTTCTCATAATAGATAGGGTCTCCGTGGCGCTGCTGCTCCGTGCACTGTCGCCTCCACCCCTGCGGGAAATGTCTCTCTCGGGCACGCCCCTGCCCGCCGGCGCTGCTGTGCCGCGGCCTAGCGGGCGCCCCGAAGCCCGCTGCACGTGCTGCTCTCCACTTGGAAAACCGCCACGTCTGCCGACGCCAAGAAGACGCACCAACGTAAACTGCGCCACGAGATGAAGACGGTCCGAAAGGGGAGCACAGCGCTCGTTCGACGGCCTGAAACGGCTCGGAGGAGCTCCGGCGGGTGGCCTACACTTCGGACAGGGATTACTGGGGAGAAAGTTTGGCACGAGGAAGGTGGAAACTTTCCAATTGGGCGAGCCCCGAGGGCCCCTGGGTGCGGCGGCGGCCCCGCAGGGGTTACTCGGAGGGATTAGCCAGGCGACCGGAGCGAGACTGCGCAATCCGCGCACCCAAGGGGATAGCACGGGCTTCGTTGCCCTGACTACGGCCGTGTCAGCCTCGCTGCTTTAAACTGGACTCGTGCTGCTGCGACCACGGCCGCAGGTGCGCTGCAGTTCTTGGGGGCGCCACAGCCGTTGCACTTTGCTCAGGCCCACTGCATGCCCTTTCTCGGCTGAAAACTATGCGGCCCACGCCGCTCTGCATGGCGAATGCGCAAAGCCCGCGCGATGACATTTGCTGGCTGCTCCCTGCGCATGGTTTATACTCGGTTTTCGTATAGCTTATATGCCCCCGACGTGTCTTAGGTCGGTCACTCGTGAGTTTTGACCTCTTAATTTTTTTTTTGCTTCGCACATATATTTGATTTTTTTGTCGCTGCTGCAATCTGTTGGCTTAAACGATGTGAGCTTAACGCTTATACTTGCGGCGTGACATTTCCATGCGGTACTTATTTGGCCGTATTAAAACTCCCCGAACAAAAAAAGGGCAGCTCCTCACGCTGTCACTGCAAATAATTGCGAAACGGATGCAAGGTATAAGTTTCGGTTCAAAATCGTCTGTGCAGTATTTTGAATTCTTGCGTCGATGATTGCAAGAATATGACGACGGCACACTTAAAGTTGTACACATCGTTACTCGGGAACATTTTTGATATTTTGCAACAGCACAAGCGAGACCAAGACGCAAGGCCCAAAAAGACGTCTTTGGGGGACACCTAACGGCATTTTCTGAAATGATAAGGTGTGTTATGAAATAGGAAATAGAGGTGTTAAGACTTAGGGTCCGGACACACGTACGGAGAGCAGCGCGTTGCGCACGCGTTTCTTCCCCCTCCAAGACCGGTCCTGCTGCCTACACACGTGTTCCTGACCGCTGCCGGACCGTTTACCAGAGAGGGAAAACGCATGCGGAAACGCGTCGCCCTCCGCACATGTGTTTGGCCCTTTAGAAATACGACGCCGCGACCTCTTCAGAGTCCTCCTCCTTTTCGATATGAATGTCACGGTCATTAAGCGCCGGGTGGGAAAAGAAACCGGGGTGGCACAGTGTGCGCTCTCAATACGTCTGAAACAAACAAAACGATATCGCTTTGAGGGTGTCATGCACGTGACATGTAGTTGAGTCGTGTGGAGAACCATGGGGACTAATTAGAGCGCGCAGGGTGCGGCTTCCTCCAGAGCCAAGCTTCTTTTCCGGGATCGCGCTCATCTGTCGGTCATCTTCGTGCTTTTTTTTGTCTTACAAAGTGGGGCTTCGCCGACGGGGACAGGCCGCGGTTGTGGTCGGCCGGCCGAGCTCGCACATGATCCATCGCCTCGCTACTTCCAGCTGCGGGAGAACAGATTTTAACCAGCCAAGTACACCACATTTGCTCCCTTTTCGCGTTCCACGCGATTCGTGGGGACTCGTAGGCCAACGTTACGTTAACGAGCGTGGAAATTGGAACTTGGATACGAGCTGACACGTGGTGTCCATGGCGCTACCGCTTCGAGACGAAAAACTTCGGCTTGCGTTGTCTATGCCCCCGTTTTTTTAAGAATCGCCAGGAACGTCTCTACACAACGCAAAAGAACCTGACACGCACGTACTTTCATTTCAAGATACGCGCAGGCAAGGGTTTATCCGGAATTTCGATTTTTTTGGGGGGGTGGGGGGGGGGGGTGGGGGGAGTGTTGAAATTCTTCCTTCCGGGGGGTGTTGGGGGGATGTTGGGAGGGTGTATAAATCCCTGGTCGGGGTGCTCGTGGTTGTGGAATCTTTTTGGGGGAGTGTCTGAATTCTCCTGGGGGGTGTTGGGGGCTGTTGTATAAATCCCTGCGCGCATGGATTTATAACGTGCGGCCGAACGTAACAGACGCAGTAAAGGTCAAAATGGATGCCCTAACTATGCATGCGCGCTAAGCTTGTTCCAAGTACGATTTCCACGGATAACATAACGAGAAAGATTGTTTTCTGAGCGTGTACACAGAGCGCACCAGAAGCAATGAAATGACAGTCTGGCTGGTCATGCCAATCGCCATTCTATCATTAAGTAAACCAGCAACACAACGAAGATGCGCACGTTGCAAGCGGGGAGGATATATGACGCGGTCAGTAGTGTTGCCACCTCGTTTTACCAGTAGCGTTCCCACTGTCTTCTTCCTCTACCAGTCTCGAGCTGGAAAAGAACCCTTGTTTTTATTCACTACCTTACATAAGCGCAGAATTATTGCCATTCTTGCCTGAAGATAGTTCCATCGGGTGCACTGTATGAGCGGTGAACAATACTACGGACAGCTTTTCCTTTCATTGTTTACTTTTTCTTCCCATAGCGACGATTTCGCTTGAATTGCGCCCCTGTACGCAGCCGAATAATTCTATGATGAAGCGTGTGCAGGTGAGGCGTAATCAGTTGGTGCTGCCCGCTGCGTTCTTTGAAGCACTTCGTATAGATCTGCAGGTAAAGTCTGATCACAGTGCGTGCCTTCGTTTTCACAACTAGTTTAATATCAGTTAAAGCCAGCAACAGGTATATTAACGGTTACGTATGCATCATGTGCGCGTGAGCAGTCACACTTCACAGAGAATGTTGCGGGAGGCGCTATGATATCATTGTTGGCACAGCCGCGTAGCTCTCGTACAGATGCCAGTAACAGCGCGCGGAGAGGGAAAGAAATGGCGCAGGGAGACGAATGCACGCTTTGTGTCTGCTTTCCAAGGGAGCTAGAGAAGGCCGGAGGGAGGCGAGCGGCAGACGGACAGCCGCTGCTCGCGAACAAATGAGGAGGCTTTCGTGGGGACGGCTCCAGGACTGATCGGTCGCGCGGGGGGAGGAGGAGGAGGATTGCAGGTCTCGAAGAAAATGGCCGCTCGGCAAAATGTGGAAAACACATTGTTTGTAAATCCTTGGGGGTATGTCGAGGGATTTGGGAACAATTTCACTTCGCCCTTGCTTTCATTTCTCGAGATATCAAAAAGAAAAAAAAAAACGTGCCCCCCTCCTTTTTCTTTATAGTGTCAGGATTGCGCTGGTTTCTGCCATGCCTGGTTGTCTGTCCGCAGTGCCGCCTGGGCTTGACTGCGTCTCCGTAAGCCTGAGCCCACTCAGCCAAAGCTCCATTGTCATTAAAACGGCAGGGGCTGCTTGTACAAATCCTGTTGGTCCTCGGACGTTTTTCGTTTTACATATTAACTAAGGTGTAGTCTCCATATAATCTCTGGCAACTGGTACAAGTGTGTTGCTTCTACTTTATTTTACAAAGCCAATCCCTTTACAAAGCGAAATTAGAAGAGATCCCTCAAGCGATGCGCAGCGTACATTAGTTGAGTTACTTAATTACTGTAAATTTTGTGATTTTTTATGTCTCTCACTTGAATTAGTTTTTATGGCGTGATTATCGCGCTAGTTGATTGCTGTGTCCCTCTTCCTTACCTCTGCTCAGTTGGAGCACGCTCACAATAAGGCAATTGTCAAATTCAAATAGCTTCTACAAATGGTATTTCTAACGCCCCAAATTTTGTAAAGCGCCACACATGAGCAAAGTCCTTATGAATAGGGGCATTCGGACGAGAAATACGCGTCTTTGTGGAAACCGCACCGTTCCCTCAGAGTGCGGTATTCTAAGGCTGTCAGGGCTTGAAAGCGTAGAAAAATTATGCTGTATTCACTGTCATTTACGGGAACTTCAAACTTAACCAGCCGAAGAAAATTTTGCATAATGATAAAGAAATGTGTTACCACATGCTTTGCTGTGGCACATTTTAAATTGGGTGAATTACAGCGAGAGCCACAGTTGCTTTCTGCAGCCATGCGGGAATCATTGGTTAGAGACAAGAAACGGGCGCTCGTTTGAGGGTGCCATTAAAGGCACTTTTAACATGCCCAGCTTTATGAAGCGTTGTACGCCTATATATTCAGCATAGTGGCCCCAACATTCTGCATTTAAATTAATCGCGTTCGACTACCCAGGTATAACGATAGTAAAAACAAAAAAAAATCGAAAGATAGGTCCTCCATAAGTCTTTCTTACGCCACGTAGGCAAAGTCTCGGTTTTTTTTTTTTTTGTTCATGAAACCCCACATTTCACATGCACAGATATGTGAAGCCTACAAATGAACAAATTTATTATGGGAGCACATGCCTCTTTGGATTGAAAAAAAAATATATAGTAACATTATTCCTAGGAAAGTTCTGTTCGTAATAAATCACACTGAAAACATTGCTTAATACATCTTTGTAAATGGAATTTATTTGTGCACCTCAGTATTCTTCAATTTCCGTTTTCTTTCGGCTTTCAAATTCCTTCCGTCATATGTCAACGGTTCGACATGCTGAGCGATGAGGTCCGCCTTGTCAACGCAGCCATCAACAGCAGATTCCTCGTGTTCAGCTATTGGCTTGACGAGCCGAAGTTGGCGGTACCAGTACTGCTGACCCTACTACGCAGGCTATAGCTATAACGATGTAGCTTGCCACCTTAGGCCATAGCAGCGCACTGGTCCCCGCTCTAAGCGTCCTCCGCGCCCACTAGGCGTGTACGCCAGTCCAGATCCTCCTCTTCCTGCACCCCGTCTTCACTCTCGCGGCTGCTGGATCTTGTTCGCGCCTCTTTTAACTCGGTAGCCAGCATACCCAACAGATGCCGCGCCTCGGGCACTTCGTCCTTGCGTGCCCACATATTGAGGCGCTCCCACGCGAACCTTGCGACCAGTGCTAAGAACATAACAGAATACTCCCTGTTGGGGTTTCGCAGTACCAACCTGTTGGCAACACCGCGAGCCGAGAGATCACAGATGCCCTCGCGTTCCGAGTCGACAGCGGGAAGCGAACGTGCTGACGATGAGGCGACGGCCACTTGCCGGAGAGGTGGCTCGCTAGCAGTTCCGAGGTCGTCGGCTTCCTGTGGCTCCTCGCTCGAGGGGCGCGCCTCGGATACTCCCCCCCTCGCAGTCGGTGACTTCATCCAACAGTGTTCCTGGCGGCACTGGCTCCTCTTGTTCACGAGAGCTAAGACCGCCTTCGTGAGCCTCCACGATGCTGGCGTTGGGATGCTCCGCCGCCGACAATTCAGCCTCCGTTCGCCAATCGTGGCTCCACTGGGCATCTTCCTTGGACATTCTGCGTTTCTTCCGCGCACAACTACTGCGGGTGATGCTCGGTCCACCTGGACGTCAAGGCCTCCTGGTCGGTGGCGCTCTGTGATGCTTGGCGGCGCCGTGCATCTTCGGAGTCTCCTTCCCCGGGCCCAGGACCGTTTGCCTGCGGTCCTTATTGTTGTTGTTGTTGTTGTTGTTGCGCCTTTAGGTATGGCACATACCCAATCAGGGGATCGGCCAATCAACAGAGGATGGTTAAAATGAATGGAATTCTTATCTAACCACGAGTCGCTTAGGAAAGATAATTTAGACCGGTTGGAAAAAGTTTTGAGGAAAAAAAATCCTGAAAAATCAAAGCGAGGGTGACCAATCGCAATCATAAAGAGAATCGTTTTGAATTTTCAATGTAGCGCAGGAGGGCAGAGCATACATCCCGGCGGCAGAACCCCGTTTCGGATGCCCCGAACGATAGTATAGCATCCCAAACTGACGCTGCTGTCTTCTTCTTCCTTGAAGATTGATCCTCTCCTCGTGAGCTCGTGGAGCTCTGTTTTCCGTGCATCATTACAGTGGCCAGACGAGTGGCGTTCTTGGCTAAACAACCCTATTTTTTTTTAAAATAATGTCAGATATGCCTCTCAATGTTTCAGCGGACCGAACGATGCTCTAAAGGAAAATTTATAACTGCTTGTATACTCCATCACAAATGCCAGGGACGTACAAAAAGTGTATATCCGGCAACAGAAAAAAAGGAAACTGCCAGGAGGTTGTGCGAGGTGTAATGCCACTAAGCGTTGAAATTTATATGCCCTGATCACGGGTTTACTGCAGAATATTCATGCACTCACAGGCAAACTAGTTAGCACACACGAACACGTGCACAACGTACACCTTGTGCGGGATTTTACAGGTCTCGGAAATTTTAATTATCGTTATATGCGGCTCAACTACGCACACCGCATGATGTCACACCGCATGATGTCACCCTGGTTATGGCTGCCTGGTAGATGGCGTGTGGGGCGGAACGTCATTGTGTCGGCTAATGATGCGTGCATATTGCTTACAAAGGAGCCAACTGACCCCAGAGCGACGCCTAAACAGGATAAGTTGGCTCATAAATACTACGCTACTTCCCATTTAAAAGATTGATTGATTGTAGGGTTTAACGCGCCAACGCAACGCAGGCGGTGAGGCGCGCCGTAGTGGGGGGCTCTGGATTAATTTTGACCATCTGGGGATCTTTAACGTGCGCCGAAATCTCGAACACACGGGCGTTTCGCTTCTGGCTTCCATCAGAAAAGCTGCCGCCGCGGCCGGGAATCGAACCCGCGACCTCGTGCTCAGCAGCGCAACGCCTTAGCCACTGAGCCACCGCGGCGGGTACTTCGCATTTAAAAGAAAAGGAGCGTTAGTCATCTTTAAAGCGAAGCTCTTTTTTTTTTTTTTTTTGCCTCTCCTCCGGACTTTCCGGGCGCAGCTACACCTACTGCTGCTGAGGTGTTGCTGAGACGCGTCCTTTGGTTTCTTACAGCACCACCAGATTGGCGGATTTCTTTGCGGGTACTGGCCTCCGGGCCTGTGATTGCACTTTAACTTCGGAAACCGGCAAGCCGGTGCTTACTGGCCTTTATGAACGACGCCTACGACGTCAGTATTATCAGTTGTCACCCTTCCAACTCATCCCTTCCCACGCCAAGAACTGGTGGTGCGATTGATCCCTTGTTCACCAAGCAGATTGAGAAGCTAAACGTTTCGCGTTACGTTGCGTATTCCTCGGCGCACTCGCCATTGCTTCGCTTAACGTCGATTACCGCCTATGCGGGGGGTGCGCTAAATATCTTGTACGTCTGTCGCGCTTTTTAAGATAAGTCGGCTGTCTATAGTATTTTTGTGCGGTTGTGAGGTAACGCGGCGAAGAAGTACAAGCAACTGCTAAATTTCCTCCGAGTGCCGCCTTGAATCTCTTGTAACGCACCGAGATTGGTGGTGGGCTCAAGGGTAATGTGAAACAATATCAGCCCTTAGCGGATTCTTTAATGGCTATAGGCTGTGCAACGCGGTCCCGACCGTAGCCGCGTAGGCATGGCTAAAAGTTCATTCAGCTCCATGTGTTTAGAGTACGCAGTTATGCCCGCGAAACCGGCGGCTGCGGTTGGGGTATTGTCCCGTCTTGCTAAAATGGCCCAAAAACTATTAGATGCCAATTTCACCTTTGAACCCCCTTTTTGCGCGAAGGCGTTCGGCTCGTGCTAGCAGAAGTTACTAACGTCTTGGTTTATTTATTGAAATAAGTGTGCCGTGCCATTTTTTTTTATTACGAGGGAATAATACTGCGGAGGAGGTAAATCATATCTTTAATGCGTATAATTCCTCGTTGAAAAAAGCTGTGGGACATGATTTTTTTTTTTTTTTTTGCTCTTTGCGCACCGACGGAGACATTTGAGAAAAGCAAGCGGATTTGCTGGCCAACCAGACTTGCCCATTTCAGGGGCTTGAGTGTTGGCGCTCGGTATTCGTGATGTTTCCAGTGTTGATTCAGGATGCCTCGTCTCCTTTCCGAGTCCGACCGCCCTGCTCGGATTCCACGCTTTCTGTGAGAAAAAAAGTGAGTCGCCGACCCCCGAGCCCGGGGCCCGTCAAGCGTGATTCTTTCTGGAGGAGGTCAGCTGTCTCCTTGGAGCCTGCAGGGCGGGGCGGCGTCCCTGGGCAAGCACGTGCGGAGGTACGAGGAGAGGGGTCGCTACACGTGCGCGACAAAGCGGCCTCCTTGGGCCCTCAAAGGGGTCTCCCCGAGGATCGGCGCGTTGTTGTCGCCTCCCGCACGCGCGCCACGGGATGGCCGAGTAATAGCGGCCCATTTGCAGAGAAAAGCCGCGGTCGGCGGCGGCGAAACTCAGGGCTGACGGATTAGCGTTCTCACGCGGCTGACGACAGGGCGGCCCCGCTCGGAATCTCGGCCGGTGCGCCTAATAGCGTGACCGGCTTGACATGCTCCTCCGCACCGGGCGCTTTGTCCCGCGCACGGACCCCGCCGCCCCAGCGCCGCATTGTTTCGGCTGCCGGGCTGGGCGTGTGCTCGCTCAATCAAGCGCTGACGCAGCCCGCCCAATCACGTGCGCCCGCGCTCATTCAATTAAGCGTATTATGGGTTACACGACCACCGATTCCCACAAGATTCGGGGTTCGCGCACCCTCCAGCGTTGGAGGGACCACGTCCCGCCACGGGAGGGAGGGCACCCGGCCGCTTATTCCGGGACAGCGCATATTCGACCGGCTCGCTCGCACCCTCCGCATACAGCACCGCCACGTGACAATCTAGGGGAGCCACTTCGGCTGCGCACCCACGGCCCCGGGTAACGGGGACCGCAAGATGAACCGAGTCTTGCTGCGCCTCTGCCCACCGCCACTTTTCCATACACATGCACGCGGGACCCCGCACAGGACACTGCACATCTTCACTATATGCCTGAGCGAAAAAAAAAATTATGCTTGTGCTCGAAGGGGCACCGCCGCGCGGAATGGCGCCTTTGATGACAGGAGAGTAAATTTTGTAGCGAATGAGAATTATTTTGAAGAATACCCATCCTGCTCGTCTCACTTCTACCATCTCGGCGTGTTTTGCTTTCGAGCCTATGTTACTTACTAAATTATTGCCCCTGACACTAAGTGACTTTATTTTCTGCGCTCTTTCTAAAAATGAAAACTGTGCACGATCTTCTTTTTTCCCTTTTCACTTCCCCTTAGTCTTGCATATTCGTTCATGCGAAAGCAATATGTGTCCCATCAAGGAATGAACCCGGCGTTGTGAGCAGTGAGTGTCCTCGAAATTCCACGTGCCCTTAACTCGCCAAGAAAGAACAGTGGTAGGGACGAGAATCGAATCCAGGGACGTGCAGTGACAGGAAAGCAAGCTAACCCGGGACAAGAAACACGGCTTTCGAGGTACAATCAAGTCTGCTTACGTGCTTTCAATGCGAAAATATTACGGTTTCACCTGGCGATATTTTACATCTACATCGAGGGTGCGTCGTGCTGGTTCCATGAAGCTCCCATACTGCTGATTCGGTAGCTTCTAGTATGGAGTTCCGATTGTGTTCGGGCTAATCACATGCCCATTCAATGGGATTGGCCAGTGACGCTGACAGCTGTTGCTATCAGCGGCATGAACGGGAATCGAACCCAGCGAGACGCGGGGACAAGCATGGGAAGCTTTGGGGGTACACTTGAGACTGCTTACTGGATTTTAAAGCGAAAGTATTGTGCACCGCCCCCCCCCCCCCCCCCCCCCCCCGCCAATACTTTACTGGTACGCCGCGTGTGTGTCGTGCTGGTTTCGAGAAGATACCAAGATACCATAATGCAGCTGGTTCGTGTAGCTTCTTAGTACGTGCTTCCCAATGGCTTTCACGTACCCACTAAAGAGGATTTGCTAATGGCAATGACATCAGCCGTCAGAGGCTCACGACCCACTCGCCTAATAACCATATTGATGACGCTTTCGTATTTCAAGCAGGTAAATAATTTAAGTGCCTCCAGTACTAGTTGTTTCTGTCATCATAGTTTCTGATGAAAAAAATTATCCAGTTATAGTGCGCCTTGGTAACACTAGAGTCAATTGAAGGGCTCTGGTAACACAATCATGCTCGGGGAAAACCTCCAGCATTGAAAAAAAAAAAAAGAATTAGTTTTATATAAGGTTCTGTACACCTCGTGCCTTGCAGCGAACGCCTTTTCCACCCTACCGTGGCTCAAAGTTTGTTTTCACCTAACTTAGCCTTTTGTCGGGACCGATTGATTGAACGTGTTCCTGTTTTAGTTCAGCTGTTTTAGTTGAGTGAAGCCGTCGGCCTTACTCAAAGGGGTCTTACAGGTTAGTACACTGCTTCGTTGAACATGCTAATAGCGTGCAACATTATTGCATACCCGAACGCTCTTAAAATAGGTTGCCACTATTTTATTCTTCTTTAATATACACACTTTAAGATGTAAAGAACACATTGCATTTTAGCTCATTTTGCGGGCATGTTTTGGTTTTTCGCTGATGCACTTCAGTGCGCGATTATTCCAAATTTCAAATACGCATCGAATATTTTTTTTTACTCCGTTGATATTCAGTTTGGTAACTTCTTATTCACTATTTTAGAATATTCGATTACAGCCTAATATCGGGAGTACCACGATAATTTATGTCGGCATCAAGTCTATCAGTCCCGGGACCTGGAAACTAAAAATCGTCCGAAAACATCTTTCATTTAATTAACGCTCCCGGTCACGCAGTCATTAAGCTTTTCAAAACGATTAACCAGCAGTTTCGTTGTCAGTGGTGCTCTTATCACGAGCCTAGTGGAGACATCTAATAAAGCGGGTATATTGCCTGCAGTGAGTTTTTACATCAAATACCATCTTAGAACTTTGTATAAAGATTTAGGACTCCTCTGCAGACATTAGTAAAAGTTTCTGGCCACAGAGTTACGCCCGACGGCTATCATCTATCTGGGGTCTAGAAGAAACGTATCTAAAACGTGATATTGAACGCATAATCGACGCTTCACCTTCATTGCTAACTTGCAAGAAAAATTTACACCATCTTCCCGCGAGGGGAACCATGGGGTAGATGCGACGCATCGGTGGTTGCCGTTGCGTTTCCGTTATGTTAGCTATGTCAGCGTGTGGATTGCTGTTGTTGTGTATCCTATTTACGCAGCATGTTCACCCCCGATGCGTCGCATCTACCCCATGGTTCCCCTCGCGGGAAGATGGTGTAAATTTTTAACCGAGCGCAAGCTGCGCGCTAACGCACAGCTGGCACGGCGACGGGAGCGAGCGCAGCCGAGCGCAAGCTGCGCGCTGACCGCGCTGACGCACAGATGGCGCTGCGGTGAGAGCGGCGGAGCGCGCAGCTGCCGCGGCGAGGAGAATGGGGGAGGGATGCGGACTACGCCGCGACAACGCGCGACAATGCGAGTTAAAGAGATGCGTCGCGTCTAAAAATTGGAGTGCAATCAAGCACTTTAGAGCACTCAGTCTTGAAACTAAAGTGACGTCCCGAAATACTTGGGATGAATACCTTTTGTTCATGGGTGTTTTTATAACGTCGCGTCATGTACAAGGAGAAACGGTTATGAGAGAATGCGTGCGAAAAGGTAATCCGGAAGGTCAACGCGGTAGGATGCCTCTGCATGGGCGGCCATAAGAGTGTTCGCTGCGCCCCTTCAGCGTTTTATGGGATTCTGACGGGCCTGCACTCATCAAGAAGTTTTCATCAGTAGTGTGACGACCTCTAATTCCAGCGTGATTTACAGCTGTCCCCGTAGGCAAGAGCGCGTGTGGTATGGAAAGCAGCGTGCAGTAAGCCCATATAAGGGAACGGAAGTATACAGTGAAGTCGCCTGGAATGAGACATTTTATCGTGCACGGCAACCTACAAGAAGTACTGAAGGGACTACTTTGATTGATTGATTGTAGGGTTTAACGCGCCGACGCAACGCAGGCGATGAGGCGCGCCGTAGTCGAGGGCTCCGGATTAATTTCGACCACCTGGTGATCTTTAACGTGCCCCGAATTCTCGTACACACTGGCGTTTTTGCTTTTCCCCTCCATCAGAAAAGCGGCCGCCGTGACCGGGAATCCAACCCGCGACCTCGTGCTCAGCAGCGCAACGCCTTAGCCACTGAGCCACCGCGGCGGGTGAAGGGACTACACTGACCCCTGTGTACCCGTTCGCTCTTTTCCACGAAACGATGATGATAAGTGAAGGCACATAAAGCGCTTGAAGAAAAAGAAACTCTTCCCGTGGTAGGAATCGAACCTGGGTCCCTCGCGTTATGAAGCCGACGTCTGCCCGATTGCGCCATTCTGAACCGGTCGAAGCAATTAGGATGATGGCGATTGTCCCGTCAGCAAAACTCTGTTATCCCCTAAAACCCCATCGACAGCGAACGAATCCCTCGAGAAAGCCGAGCGTTTCAACAATCAATCAATCAATCAATCAATCAATCAATCAATCAATCAATCAATCAATCAATCAATCAATCAATCAATCAATCAATCAATCAATCACTCAATCAATCAATCAATCAATCAATCAATCAATCAGTCAATCAATCAATCAATCAATCAATCAATCAATCAATCAATCAAGCAAGCAAGCAAGCAATCAATAAATAAATAAATAAATAAATAAATTGATCGATCGATTGATCAATAAATTAAGTTTTTTATTCAGCTCTTTTTTCATAAAACAGTGCTGGGACAAGAACAAAAAGCTGAAGTACAGCAGCTTGACGATGTCCTTGCCCCTTGTTTAGCCACGGTTACAGTGTTTCACAGTACATGCATATGTTATACAGATTTCTGAATGTCTTTCGTGCATAAACGAAACACAGTAGTGTTACAACAGACATGTAGCATACACTACTGTATGGATACTATGTTATCCGAACTATAGCTACCACAATAGTGATAAGAAATATAATATTAGGAAACACAGTAGCATTGCAATAGACACGTAGCACACGTGCTGCATCGATACGACGTTTGCACACCATAGCTAGAATTATAAGCACATACGTCCAGCATACTACACAATAATAATTTTCAAATATCAACCAAACAAAATTGCACTAACGAAATTATTCAAGTTACACAAGCTGCAGCTCGAGTCACAGTAATCATGTGTGATTTCGATTTTTTCCTGTAGATACTGTTTAAATCTAGGTCATTACTGTATAATCTATTTAGTAAACAGAGTACACGATACTACAATTTTGAAAATCTATAGTTCGTACTCGGGAAAGGCCGTGATCATATGTTTCTCTACCTAAAGTTATACGACACGTGGGTTTATTTAGGTTGCATAGGCGTATAAACGTTTTATTGTTATATTGAAAATAGTTTTTCAAATTTAGGATAAGGTTAGTTTCATCTAACTGCTGGATCGGAACTACATTAAGGTCGCACAATATTTCGTAAGTGTGCGCGTCATATCGTACGTTAGCAATATTTCAAATGACGCTTTTCTGCTGTACACTTAACCTGTGTAAATTTGTTCTTAATGCATACAAGATTACTCTCCATACAAAATTACAATAACTCGTGTGAGAGGAAAATAATGTGCGACAAATGAAAATCTGAATCTTGGGGTGTAATGCCTTTCGGAATTTGCCCAATGATACCATAAGTCCTAGCCAGAGAACCAGCAGTGCGCTTAATATGGTGATCCCTGGTTAAATGCTTATTACAGATTACCCTTAACGTTTTAACTTCTTTGGACAGCTGTATGTTCTCGAATTCAAGATATAACGTAATAACTTGATCGATACATTTTTGTTGTGGCGCAAATAGAACAAATTTTGTTTTTATCGTATTTATATACAAGGACTTGATATACTTGATTGCACTCCATTTCAATAATTCACTCAAGGCATCATTTGCTATATTTTCGGGATTTAGACAAAGAGACGTTTGATTTTTGTTTGGTTTTTGTCTTTTTTTAAAGGGACCCTGCAACAGTTTTTTTTTTTACTTTTTTTCTAAATCTTAAATGCTTGCAGAACGTAGTAAAGGAACACCTCCAGTACTTAGATTAGGGGGCCGCAAAGTACCTCAGCCAAAAATTACTGCTTTATGCCCATCACATGACATAGAAACTTGCACAATATATTTTTCCCTTTTTCTCGGTCTTGGAGTTCTTCGACCGCTGGAATCACGTCACTACAGCGGCGTAGCGGCTATTGGCCGGCTTTCTTTCAGTTGCACCAATCAACGCATTCGGTAGCTACTTTAGAAAGAAAGCCCCAAGAGCAAAGAAGAAACGGAAGGCGTATCTGCTGCGACGAGCAAATCACGCAGTGCCTCTCCGTGCTGGTGATAATTATACAATTTGCGTTTGTTAGTGCTTGTGTTTGTTTTTGTGTCTTCGCTTCCTTCGCTCATTTTCAGCCCTCGCATGTTCATATGAAGTAGCAAGCCAAGCTGGCTGCCAGGTCGACTTCTCTTCATCATTGGAGGCATTCCTCCTCTCCTCCTCCTATAGAGACGCGGAAGAAAGAGTGAAGGGGTTTATGGGAAGTGTTGCAGAGTCCCTTCAAAGCGTTGAGCGGCGTAGACGTCGCCGTCGGAGCACAGGGGAGGATGAAAGGAACGCGTAGCGCAGCGGAGAGAGCGTGAGGAGGACGGCGCTGGGCCCGCCGAGACGAGCTCCGCAGCGGCGACGCGCTAAGAGGCGCTGCTGAGTAGCGCGCCGTATTCCCCGATGAATTTAACGGTAAGGTATGCGGTGAACGCGTCCGCCGATGCCATAATTGGAAACGCATCGCTGCATGAGCAGAATCTGCCTGCTGCGGCTGAGAGATGGGCCCAGAGTGCTCTGTAACTGCACACGCGTGCATGTCTCTCTCAAATTCTTTACTTCAATATATCGCAAAATCAAAACACTTAAAGAGCCGCACTCTATTTGGCATTAGGGTGTGTCGTAAAAGTCGGTGATTTTTTCCTCTTTTTGAGTCTTTGGGTCTTTTGAACCTAACCTAACCTAACCTAGTTCTGTAGTTCTGTGTCTTCGATTTGTTTCCTCGGACATGAATTGGCGGCTAGGCAAGCTCTGTAGGAATGATCGACGGACGAATGGAAGCGCTAAGTCGCTAAATCTAGAAAGGAAAAAATATATATAGTTGCAATTAAAGGAAACTGTGGTGTCGAAGAGGACTCTTGCCCTTGCCACTCCAGTCACCTGCCCCCGCTCTGCGCACTGATCAATAGAAGACAACAAAACGCTGCGAAAAGGTGGAGAGCTACGAACCAAGACGCAAATCGTGGGGTCCGGCCGTGCATATCCTGTCACTACAGGATACGAATTGTTTTCCGCGGGGGAGGAAGCGGAAATGGCTCTACTTGGGAGGATTGATTGTTGCATTTTCTCTATAAAAGAGTGAGCTCCGAACGACGAAGTTTCATCGGCAGAGAAGCATCACGCCAAAGCATAAAACGCAACACCACACTAACGTTTGACACTACCTTGCCCTGAACCAAGTGGCATCTTACCATACATTTAACACTGTCAAGTGTACCCCAAATCTTGATCGCTGTTTTCCGTCCCCCACTATGTGGATGAATACTAGGTTGCTTTGATTATATACCCCGTATCATCCACGGGAAATCCGCGATGCCATCCCGTATTTGTTTCCGCGTGTATTCCCGTGGCGAAGAGAGTCCTCCGGCTCCTCACCGGCTATCCGCCGCGAGTCCCGGTTGATACGAATCGGCTGTACCGTGCCTCCATTACGGGCCGCCAATTCTTCGATTACGCGCCAAGCGCCTGCCCGTTGTGCGGTGGGGAAAATCCGAGCGATCTTCCAGCAGCAGTTATGCCATGAGTGACCCCCAGGCCTCTACGGACGTGCATGGGCTGACGTGTTGGAGTGCGCTTACGAGCTGCCAGGGCGGCTCTCTCTCTCTCTCTCTCTCTCTCTCTCTCTCTCTCTCTCTCTCTCTCTCTCTCTCTCTCTCTCTCTCTCTCTCTCTCTCTCTCTCTCTCTCTCTCTCTCTCTCTCTCTCTCTCTCTCTCTCTCTCTCTCTCTCTCTCTCTCTCTCTCTCTCTCTCTCTCTCTCTCTCTCTCTCTCTCTCTCTCTCTCTCTCTCTCTCTCTCTCGGCGGCGGCGGAACATCGCGGCGCACGGCTACGGGCCATGCATTTTTTTTCTTCTTGAACTCAGTTGGGATTGTTGAAACATGCTTGGCCTTACGTGAACGGGCCATGGTGTACCGCCTATAAAAAAAGAGAGAGTCTGTGCATTGTAGTTCGTGAGTGTTGTGCAGTGCTCGAGCACTGTTATGCGTCGGACTGAGCTACCTCGTGTTGGAATCCTTCCTGCTACACCACTTGTTGCAACTTCGTTATCCCCGGCCGCGACGGCCGCTTTTCCAATGTAGGAGAAAGGATAAAACGCCTGTGTGTTCGAGATTTCGGAGCTGCGATAGAGATCCCCAGGGGTTCAAAATTAATCCGGAGCCCTCCAGTACGGCGCGCCTCATAGCCCAGGTGTAGCTTCGGCGTGTTAAACCCCGTAATCAAATTAATCAAATCATAACTTTGTATCCTTTTGCCTCATCCTGAGCCTAAACAGTGGTAAGTTCTCCCCCGGCTCCTCGTCGTCCGACCGGAGTCAATTGTCACGCAAGAGCCATGCCATTTCTGCTACCAAGATGCGGGTAGCCAACGCAAGGCCCGATCCCAACAGGGGCTGATAATGAAAGCACCCCGGCGGGCACACCGCTGCCTCTTAGTAAGGAACGACGGCGGTCCCCTCACCAGTAATTTGAGCGACGGGAGCCCGTGAGTGAAAGTCGCCTGCTTAGTGGGGAACGTGTCGACGTAATGACGCTGAAGATGGAACGCGACATATGCGTGTACTGACGGACAAATGTTGTTGCGAAAAACACTATGTGGCAACCTCAACGAATTTCGCGTGAACTCGTTCACTGGATGAGCCCTCATTCATAAAGCGTCATTTTAGAAGCCTCATTGGTAAAACCCCATTTCTGAGACATTCGCATTTTTTGGTTTATAACTCGCTTGCCCGACCTGCCCAGAGAGGTCGATGCGCAGCTGAACGAGGGGGCGACAAGGGTAGGCGACGGCGTAACGTTAGGCCTAACGTAACTCTTTGTCTTCTAACGCCGTCAAACATCACCCGAAGCTCGACGTAAAATCAATATTTCGCACGTCGTGAGGCTCAAGTCCAACTTTATTTAACGTTATGCCTAAAGATATGGCGTTAGGCCTAGCGTCACGTTTTGATGTCTGATGTCGTCAACCTGTGGCATTGGAAAAAAAGTACTCTTTGTGTACGTCAATTCGGTGGACCAGGTGACGTCGTAAGACCTCAAAGCGAAACGCTAGTTCTGCAGCTCCAGTTATTCACACCCAGATGTTGCTTTTGTTATATAGCAAAGTCGCCATGTCCACAGAGTATCCCACACAAGCTTTGGGGTATTAGGGAACGCCTCGTAAGCAGAAGTATGTGTTCCTGAAGTGCGCGTTGCTATACAGACTCGGTGCATGCTGGAGAATGCGCCAAACGATCAGTGAACCAATCAATCCCTTAAAGCGCAAGCACTCGGAGGGTAAAGCACGAATAATCTGTGCCTGTGCTCTGAATCCTGTGCGCGCACTCCGAGGACTACCAAGTGATGCATGCCTGCCGAGCAGCACGCACCCGCAGTGGTGCACAACGCGCTTCGCAGTTGGCTCATCCAAGCCGCCTGTCATTTCTGGCCGGGAGCCTCGCTCCGTGACAAGAGGAGTCTGCTCCACCGTGCACAGTGACCCTGCTCGTTACGAACGCTGGTCACTATTGCTCAGGGCCCCGCTGAGCTGGAGCTCGCGCGCGGACGCGGCATCAAGGGTGTAGCAGCTCCGAGCGCGCCGCGACGTGACACTAACCAGCAGCAGGCCGAGCGCCGCCGAGATAGGCGGCCGCATCCGTCGGCGCTCTTTTGCTGCGCCGTCGGAACGCTCCCTGGGCGTGTGCGGGACATGGCGTGCCGGCGGGTCGTCACCGGCTGCGTGCGCGCATCGGCGCCCCGGCGGAGCCCCTCGGGACGCGGGGCCCCGGGGGAGCCGCGCGGCGGCGCCCGACAGACGGCCCCCGGGCCGGCAGGCGCACGTACGCCATCTTGAGGGAGACCCCCCGCCGGCCGGCAACCCCCGGGGCAGCGCTCATCTCAAAGTTTATTTCGGCCGGCTGCGGGGGCTCTGCGGCCCCAGGGACGGCGGCCTCCGGGCCCGGAATGAGCTCCCAAATCGAATCTGGACCGTGGCGCTCGGGGCCGCACGTAACGCGGCCGGAGGCGCTGCTGCGTTGTCGCGATATAGGGCTCTTAAGTTGAACAAACTTCCGTTTTAGCGGCCAGCGCGGCAGCGAGGGGCTGCAAGTCCGTCGGCCGGCATTAGCCCGCTTCTCCTCGGTCAGCGCTCATTAACGATTGAAAGGGACGCCCGCCCGGCGCCTTATTTGCGCCTCTTGGCTTCGCCGTGGGCTGGCTTACCGGCGGGCCCCCACGTCGCACGGGTGAGGCTGCTGGCGGCGTCCAACAAATCGCGTATCTGGAGGAGCCACAAGTGAGCTACTTACGCCGCAAAAGAAGACCGCTCTCCTCGCCGCTGTGCCGACTGTGAGCAGCGTGGTACAGATAATATGCTGAGACGGGAAGGTGGCCGAAAAAATATTCCGTTAGCAAACTAATTGTCGGTGAGATCATTCACAGTTCCTTGAAGCGTAACCACTCGGACAAGGGAACCTTTTAATCCAGCTTAGCACCGAAAGCTCTTATAATGGCCTCATTGTTCCGCTTATATTAGTTTTGGTGCATGCCGACAGAGAATGCTAGCATTTGATTCAAGATAAAAAAAAAACACTCGAATTGTTTTTTTTTTTTTTTTTTTATTCTTGTAAGATCTTTTATCGCGCAATTATTCTTGAGCCGCATCTGAGATTATTTGGTCTAGGCTTCTATTTTGCTTCTACTAAAGGTATATAATATGTGATGCCTAGCCACCGGGTTCATAATCTGCGTTGTACTCAAGCACTTTATCTCAGTAATTTACTTCTATGTAAATTGCAAATCTTCTGATTGCCTAGTCATTCACTGTTGTAAAATACACTACGCCCCTCACAAGACTCAATTTACTTCTTTCGGATCTCTTGAATATTTATTTCTGTAAATAAACTATTTAGCGATTGATTGATTGATTGATTGATTGATTGATTGATTGATTGATTGATTGATTGATTGATTGATTGATTGATTGATTGATTGATTGATTTGTAGACTGAGTTCGTTTTTCTTCATTTTTTTAATTGGCGTCTGTTCAAAACTACTCACTTTCACCTCCCACTGTATGCGTCAGAATTGTCGTGAGATCACCTTTTACTTCTCCGATATTTTCCCCACTGCGTTGACATCCAGGATCGCTCAGGATCCTGCCACTCAGCGACACAAACACATTACTAAAGGAGCATCATTTCTCGTATTGTCGTACGTCACCCTAGCTGTTCCGTTTCCTACAAAGACGTCAGCTTACCTGCGTATTCGTATAAAAATCTCTCCGAAGTAGCACGTGGGAAGAACAGGGTGTCGAGCCGAAAAAAATACCGTTTCGGTTCGGGTTCGGATTTAGCCGGTGGCTTCAGTTCATTACGCCTCAGTTCTTGTTCGACTCAATCATTTCCCGAACTGGTTGCGCGGATAAGTGAAATTGATAACCAAGTGCACAAAACAAAACAAAAACAACTAATGAAATTGAGAAGATCAACGACCCAATCCGAACATGTAAGGAGACGCTACTTTGCGCCTTTTCTTTCTAGCTGCCCTTGACGCCCACCACGAAGGAATGCCACCTGCATCCCGCTGAGACGATAAACGCTTCCACATAAAACCCACCCACGCACGCAGACAGCCACAGACAACATCGCGTTCGCTGCGTTTGTATCGCGTACAGGAGAAGGACTCACATTGCGTTGAGGTACTTATGCGAGCAGTATAGTCCTGGTTCTCACAACATGAGGCCGCCAAGCTATATGAAACCACGGTACCATTCGCAACAAAGAACATTCCAAAGAGCATGATGACGTGAGAAAGTCGGGCGCACAACATGCGGTTGACACATGCACTCGGGCTCTGGTTGTGCGCCCTGAAGTTTACTAATCAAGCCATAGGAGGATGGATATACTGTGTTTTATTTCTTACAGGAGTGTTTAAAAACCCGGCTAGATAGACTAATTTGCTGAGGACAAATTATACCGTAGGCAAATCGATTGGGGACTGAGTATATATTACCCTGCCCACCCAAGGCTTGATGACGGCGCCATGGTCAAAGTAACTGCACGTACAACCTCAACATGGCCCTCCTTGCCTTTAATATAAGAGCTGGCTCATTTGGATAAGAACTCGTAGGGTTCAGAAATAATTATTGAGCTTCTCTTCTTGACAGCGATGCTGTTTAAGCTGGCGTTGGGCCGGCGAACGTGCGCAAGAAAACCTCGCCGCGCGATGACGTCATCCCACGCACTGGCACCGCTCGACCTTCAAGAGCACTCTGCCCAGCGTTCGTGGCGTGTTCTCTCGCGTGCTCTTCTTTCTGCCAGTTCACATGCGTTCGCGCCTCAAGTGCGACACACACAAAAGCTCGCGCTACAGACGCCGAGTCCACGAAGCCGGTTGCCGCCTGTTCGGTTCTAGCGCGTCCTAACGCAGTCCTTTAGGAGAGATGTGAAGGCCTGCGGACAAAATGACCCGGCCTGCCAGTCATGGAGAACTTTCAGCGGCAAGTTAGGAAACCCTTGTAAGGCGCAACAGCCTGGTCTCCGACGAAGCGAGAGATGGGGCTACAGAAGAAGCGCGTCACTCCCGAAGAGCCGCTGCTCGAGAACGGATGCGACGACTTTGGTCCAATCTCGAAACAAATGACTGGTACTGAAAATAAAACAACACATTGCACATACTTTAATGAAAGAGTGTTCATTACTCTTCCGGGGGCTAACGACGGCACCACGCAGAAAACTTGGCCGAGTCTCGAAGCATAACCACGCATAAACTCAGTCGAACCACCCCCTTTTTTTGTCTAATAACGCGAACCACGCGCGTCAAATTGCTTGTCAACTCCTTCGCGACCTGAACAGCCTTCTCAAATGCGGTTTTGTTTTCTGTGCGCTTCCAAACTTACAACGAAGCAGTTATTGAAGCAACTCGATCGTCGCTTCCAATTCACTTGGAGTCAATAAACCGACGTTCGCATAAGCTATAGTATACCTTTCGAGTACAGCCAGTAATCACGTCGCGGTATTTCCCTCCGTTTCTCTCACTTGAAATCGCAATAATTACGATATAATCGCTCATCACTCTAGACGTCACACCAGTGCGTTAAATGGCGGCATGCTTAAATACCAAAGGGCGATTTTTTAAAATCTCCGGCAGTGAGTGCCTGCTTGTTTTGCCAAAAATAGACAACACACACACACACACACACACACACACACACACACACACACACACACACACACACACACACACACACACACACACACACACACACACACACACACACACACACACACACACACACACACACGCACGCACGCACGCACACACACGCACACACGCACACACACACGCATGCACGCGCACACACGCACACACACACACACGCGCACGCACGCACACACACGCACGCACACACACACACACAACACGCGATCCGAAGGCGTGACGACTGGTTGGAAGCAAAAATACTGCACCAGCTGCATGTGTTGCCGTTTGGCCTGTCCTCAGTTCCCCTATCGTTACTGTCCAACATCCCTACGGTGGTGAAGCCTGGCCGGGGGATAAACGTCGCAGAAAGCTACGCTTCCGCCGTGAAACCGTATATCCTCATCAGGGTGCGTTATTTACGTTCCACGCGCTTCATATTCGCCCACGCCACTCCCGCGGGATGACTTCTCCTCCTTTCTCCTTTAATTCCCCCGCGCAACTTTTTTTCTGTCCCTGGCGCGGCCGTCCTTCGTCGTGTGTTGCCCCAGGCCGACGAGTGACTTGTGCCGCTGCAGCATCCTCGAGGGATTAAAATCTCGCGCCGAGAAATTTCCAGCCAGCAGGCTCTAGCTCGCTGCGTCGGCAAGCTAGACGACCGTCCCTGTCGTATACCGTCGGGACTGGCATTCCTACCTGCACAACCCGGCAACCGGCGCGGGCCACCGGCGCTAATCAGAGCCAGAGCGCCGAAAGACGTAGTGGCTGCGGGGGAAGGCACGATGGTTGCCCGAGGGCCGCCCGCGTCTTGCCGGCCCGACACCAGTAGAGACTTGCTAGCCAAGCGAATGCAACGTCGCTCTTTCCTGCAAAGCAAAGCCAGGGGGTGTGCAAGAGTAGGGCCTCTGATTACGTTTTCTTTGAACAAAGCTGTACTGAAACAGCAGTTGCAATGCAGCACCAGTGATGTATGCACTCGACTCGACTCGACAGACGACAAACCTGCGCCCACTCCATTTACCCACCTAATGTATACAGATACTCTGGCTAGTGAGGTCAGCTTTGCGATGGGGGACAATGAAACCGATCGCTAAATGTTTACCCGTTCTTCGTCCCTTGCAAAAGAACATTTGAACAACAGCGCTTAAACGGGACAAAAGAGTGACAGGACAGGGCGCTGACATAGCAACAACATAGTTTATTTCTCTGTGGCAGAATATATACCCTTGAGGAAAGAGAAACTTAAAAAAAGAAGGAACAGATAAAGATAAGAGATTGAAAGTATTAATATGTACACACAGGGACACGTGCGTAGATATTAGTACTTGTAGGTATTAGTGTGTAAATATTAGTACTTTGCAGTCTGTTATCTTTATCTGTTCCTTCCACTTTTATATTTCTCTTTCCCCGAGTCTATATATCTCTCGAGAGTCGAGGGTATATATCTCTTGCCTCTTCCTCCTTAGGACCACGGTGTTATAAATACAGAGACATTTCAGCGACCTATATTTTGGCTTGAGAAAGGTCGGCCTCCGACCGAATTGTTTCAATAATCATGAGAGGAATCTTAGCTTCCACGTTAATGTTGCAGCTGAACGAATAGCAGAACCAGACCACCGGTCTTACGTTGTTCAGAATTCAAATTGAAAAACAACAATATTTATTCTAACATTTCGATCTGGGGCCGGTCTTTTTCAAAGATACAAATAGTGCAGATCATGTGGGTTTAAATACATTTCAGTTGTGGGCTGGGCAAGAAGATGTATCAAGCAAAACGTAGGCTCTACGCGACACAGAAGCATGCGAAGCCCCATCTTCTTCCCCGCCCACAACTGCAATGTATTTAAACCCACATGATCTGCACTAATTGTATCTTTGAAAAAGACCGGCCCCGGTCGAAACATTAGAAGAAATATTGTTATGTTTTTCAATTTAACTTCTCTATCGTGTATATATATATATATATATATATATATATATATATATATATATATATATATATATATATAGAGAGAGAGAGAGAGAGAGAGAGAGAGAGAGAGAGAGGGTTCAACGCTGGTCGACCACTCTTGACATGTCGTAGACACTCGAGTCACGGCCCGGGGGTTAAAAAGAAGGTCCCCTTCACCCCGAGTAGTCTGAGTGGCGCTGGCTACCACCCCCAAGCACAGGAAACAAAAATACCTAAACATAAATACCCAGAAAGTGGAGGGGAAAATCGCCCCGCCGGTAGCGTAGTGGTTATCGCACCAGACTGGTATTCTGGAGGTCGTGGGTTCGGATGCCACCTGGCGGGCATTTTTTCTTCACTTTCTTTCTTTCTTTCCAAATTCTTTATCTGTTTCAATGACCTACCACATCCTCCCCTTTGCTTTCCAAGGTTTTCTTGACTGCCAACTCTCATTTCTGTCTTATTTCCAACGAGCCCCTCATTTCCCATTCTTATTCTCTACATGCATAGCGAGGGCCTCTGTTCTGGCAGTCTTGGTGCCATAGGAAGCTTAAGAGGGTTCAACGCTGGTCAACCACTCTTGACATGTCGTAGACATTCGAGTCACGGCCCGGGGGTTAAAAAGAAGGTCCCCTTCGCCCCGAGTAGTCTGAGTGGCGCTGGCTACCACCCCCAAGCACAGGAAACAAAAATACCTAAACATAAATACCCCAGAAAGTGGAGGGGAACATCGCCCCGCCGGTAGCGTAGTGGTTATCGCACCAGACCGGTATTCTGGAGGTCGTGGGTTCGGATCCCACCTGGCGGGCATTTTTTCTTCACTTTCTTTCTTTCCAAATTCTTTATCTGTTTCAATGACCTACCACATCCTCCCCTTTGCTTTCCGAGGTTTTCTTGACTGCCAACTCCTATTTCTGTCTATATATATATATATATATATATATATATATATATATATATATACAGAAAGATAGTCGGCAGTCTACAACGCCAAAGGAGGCATAGGGGTTTATTAGGCTCTTTTTTACAACGGTTAGTGAAGTTAACTTTTTTTATAAATATACGTATGAAAGAAAGAAATAAAGAAAAACACGCGCCCAGAGTGGGGCCCGAGCCCACGTTTTTCGATTTGATCTCGAATGCCTTACCAATTCGGCTATCTGGGCGAATGTGCTCTCCTTCACTTTCTGGGGTGTTTATATTTACTGTAACTGTATCTGAAGCTTGAGGGTGGTAGCCAGTGCCGCTCTGACTACACGGGGAGAAGGGGACCTTCTTTTCGATCCCCGGGGCGTGACTC